>NC_067402.1:217938817-218123817 GCF_016432865.1 Antechinus flavipes
GTCTTGGACGCCCTTTTTCAGATGTGCCATGCTGTTTTCTTATAAGTTATTTTCCGTTTTCTCCTCCCCCACCTAGACTGGCCAGAACGGATATCTAAATGACATCAGGTTAGTACCACTTAGCATGTTCCCTGCTTCACACTGAGCTTTGTCAGCAAGGATAATGTAATCCTGTAATGATGCTTTTCTTTGATGTTAACCAACAGACTCTCCAAAGAAGCCTTTTCTTCTAGCTCTCACAAAAGAAGGCAGATTTTTAGGTACCTCTGTGTGTTCCTTCCCCACCCCACCCCATCCCCACCTTTTTTTTTTGCCATAATCTGTTCAGCAGAGTGAGTTTGCACCATGCATGGCTGCTTGTGGAATTGTTCAACCTGTGGTATTTGCAGTATTGGATTCCTTCCTCTTCCTTTTTCCTTCCCCCTCAAAAAAAAAAAAAAAAAAACCACACTGACACAATTCCTGCTAAATTATATTATTTCTGATTAAATGTTGAGCCTTCGATAGGTAGGTGAAAGGGACTGGAAGAAGTCTCCCTTCTCTCTTCTGTCCCTAGAAAAACTTAAAAGAATTGAATGAATTTGATGCAATTAACACATTTATTTCTTTGAGGAAGAATGAAATATGTCTTCTACAGATACTGATCTTAAATTTGAGGAAGGATCTGGGGAATATATTCTTGGTTCAGGAGAATAGGTTGTACGGTCTTTAAGAAGAAGAGACTCCTGAATTCTTACCTTTTAATCAGTTTGTTTGGTATTATTTATGAATAATTCCACCTGGAGGCAAGGGAAGACAAAATAGCCTCTGGAAGGGCCTACCTGCCCCAGGGTGGGCTGAGAGCATGTTCTTTATATGGTTCTCTTTCTCCTACGCTTCAATCGCATTTAGTGCTGGTGAATGATGCCGGATTGGCAGCCCCAGAGCCTGGTGCCCTCCCTTTGTCCACAGAGCAGGTACAGCATGAGTTTCTCCCTTTCACTGTGGTATCTCAGTTCTATCCCAGCAGGGACCATTTATGGGAGGGTTAATGGGAGAAGCCTTTGCTCTAGAGTCATATCCCTATATCAGTGTTTCCAGCTCATTTAGCATAAAGGGCTGGCTTCTGGATTCAGTCACTTGTTTTTGATCATTACTTTTTGCATCCTATGCTCTCCCCATTTTATAAATGAAAACATTTCAATATGAAGTTCAGATCTCTTCATTTAAAGTACTATGAAATTAGACTTTGGGCCCAGGCAGTTGGGCAGCTAGATGGTGTAGTGAATGGAGTATCAGGCTTAGAATTAGGAAGAGTCATCTTCCTGAGTTCAAATCCAACCTCAGATACTTATAAACTGGGTGATCCTGGACAAATTACTTAACCCTGTTTGCCTCAGTTTTCTCATCTGTAAAATAAGCTGGAGAAGGAAATGGCAAATTAGCCCAGTATCTTTACCAAGAAAACTCCCACATGGGGTCACAACTAAAAAACAACTGAACAACAATATTTAAATCCCTTCATATGTGATTTCCACCCTTGATTGGCACTCAAATTAAATCCATGGTGCATAACCAAGTGGAACCAAAGTAAATGGAATCCATATAATTGATGTTGAATCAGAAAGGATGTGGAACTTTTCTAGGCTATCCCAAACTTGCTATACATAGAGGTCTGCCCAAAGCCTCAGTATATAGGAAACTTTCAAATAGTTTTGGGGATTGGCAGTAGGGTTTCTTTATCTAGCTTCTGGGTCCATTCCTCAACTCAGATTCACTAGATTCCTACTCAAGATTATCTTTTACAAAAAAATAAGTGATGATGGTTCTGGACTCTGGGAGTTCAGAGCTGCTTTTCTCAGAAGACACTGCAAATTCTTTGGATGAAGTGGTGGTTTAATAACATTATCATATATTTTTGTCGCAATGCATAATTTTCAAAATACATTAATATTTTATTTCATAGTGTTGTGAGTTGGGCAGGGCAGATATTATTATTTGCATTTTACAGGTGAAGGAACAGGCTCATTAAGATTGTTACTTGCCTAAATTTACAATGCTACTAAGTGCTAGATTCAAACACAGGTCTTCTGAGTAGGATGGTGTGCTTTTTATACTGTAACATTTTGCCCTTCTCCAAGCCTTCAAATCTCTTCTTTGAGTGTTCTTCTCTGATACCTAATTAACATAATTTGATTAAAACTCTACTAATTAGCACTATGTGGCATTAATTATGTAGAAAATAATTAGATGATCCTCTGACTTCCCTACCAAACTTTCTCTAGCTATAACTTTTTATCAGGAACTTTGATTAAAGATTTACATCCGTGGGCATGAATTTTATAGTTTCTGAAGTTATTTCTTAGCATTCTAGGGTATTAGTAATGATGTTCAGATCTCCAATGCGCAAAAGCTTCTATCTGACTCAGCTTTCTACTCTGTGTTCTCCATCAACTCCCTTCCATACTCCCCCAAAATGTTTGGAAAATAAATGCAGAGAGACTGAAGTCTCTTGGATCTAGATTAGTAGTAACTGGGGCAACTCCTCAACTCCTAGCCAACCTCTCATTCTGACTCTGTCTAGATAGACCATTAAGAATTGCCCTATATCTATTAGTGCTAGGATGGAAATTGCTGGTCTTCTTGTCTTTTGTTCCAAATACTTACTGACCCTCTACTTATGTGACCACTTTTAATTTAATTTAAGTTTAATATACATTAAACCCATTTCCAAAAACTAAAACCAATATCTGATTTATCTAGTCTAAAAGAAGTATGATCCCTAGTCCAATGCTCAAAGATAAAAGTATTATAGCCTTATTGTGGACATCAGGTTTATTCTCTGCCCACTTTTTTGATGGTGCATTGAAGTAACAAGATTCTGCATCTGGGCCCAGTTTGAACTGAGTTAAGTTTGTGTTGTGGAGGGGAGGATATTGAGACCTTGTCCTGGCCAAAATTCATTCAAGCTTCCTTGACTTTCATTGGGATTTTGTTTATAACTCAGGTTGTCTGGCACTTATGTGCTGGGGCTGCTGCTGAAAGATTATAATGATTCTGCTAAGCTTGATTCCAAGCTCCCCCAACAATAGCTTCATTTCAGCACCCTCAAATATTTCCCTCTGGTTCTGGGTTTGATGTTCTGAGAACAGCTACACTAATTCTCCGGCTTCATTCAGAACAGGTAGGTGGATGGCAGAATTGTTACAGGAAATGGCAGTGATTGATTGGTTTAGGTGGAAGTGGTCATGAGGGTTGGTTGCCTTCTAAGGAACTCTTCCTCTATCCCCAAAATTCATGGTAGACATTCTCATACTCACACACATGCTCTTTTCTTCCCTCTGTATCTCTCTATCTTTCTTCCTTTTTTTTTCTCCTACTCTCCCTCTCTTTTTATCCCTTTCCCTCTTTCTCTCTTTCTTTCTCTTTGTCTCTGTCCCTTTCCCTCTCCTCCATCTTCTTTTCCCTTTTTCTGTCTTATTCTTTTTTCTTTCATTCTCCTTTTTCTTTTCTTCTTTTTCTTTTCTTCCTTCTCTCTCTTTCTTTATCTCCTTCTCTCTGTTTCTCCTTTCTCTTTGCCTCTTTCTTTTCCTCAGCATCTTTTCATTCCTTTCTTTTCCCTTTTTCCCTTCTCCTCTTCCTCTTTTTTTTCCTTTCTCTCTTCTTCTACCTCTCTCCTTTTCTCATTTGCCTTTTCTTCCTTTTCTTCTTTTCAATTCTCTTTTCCTTTTCCTCCCACTATTCCTTTTTTCTTACCCTCAATTAGCACCCTTCTTGGTCTTTCTTTTACTATTGACTCTTTTTTTATATCTGGCACTGCTACTCTCCTTGATACATCACTCTACACTGATGAAACTTCTCTTTCTTCCTGACTCTCTCTGGTGTAAATGGAAATCTTAAGAAAACAAAGGTAGTCCTACAGACCTTAAAAGACCCTGCTTACGAGCCTGGCCCTCTGATCAACTATTCAAGGGACATGAGGTTCTTTTTTTTTTTTTTTTTTTTTTTTAATCTTATGAAAATCTCTGTGTGAAAAAAAAATTATCAAGAGTCTATCATCTTTGGTGTTTGAGTAGAGGTTGGACCCAGTTCTTGTATACCTGCTTTTAACAGATGGCCAAGTTAAAAATAGGACTTTTGACCCCACTGAAAAACTGGAGGAGGGCAGGGAGGAGAATATTTAAAAAGCATTTTCTAATGGTTTATTGCTGAAGTTCAAGGTTTTGTGCTCTTAAGTGAGACTTGGGTACTAATAGATTGATACTGTATATTTTGGTTGAGGACAAATACCCTCCTATTTACTCTTATCTGTTATTTTTAATTCAGATTTACTTTTGGTAATGAGAAGAAAATCCCTGATACTTGATAGCCTAAAGATAGGGGACCTTCCGTGGTTAGTGGGATATCAGTAGGAATTAGACTTTTCAAGCTAAACTTAACAGTTTACACTGGTTTAAAAAAAAACAAAAACCTATTCCATCACTTAAAGTAGAACAACAAAAACACTTTTTTCTCATCAGTTGTCCTTGTTCTTTTGATTGGGGATGTGGGCCTGGTGTTTCTTCTCACTGTTCTGAGTCCCAGAGAAAAGTTAATTTGATTCTCTGTGGCTGGAGGTCTTTGGAGCCATCTGTGCCCAAATCTTTATGCGTAAAGAGGCTGGACGAAGTCCCGCCAGTGCCTGACCAAAAGGTACCTTCCTACCTATCGCTTCAGAAGTGGCCACAATCTGGACCATTGCTAAGTTTGGAGCTGAGAGTTACACAGGGAACTCGCTGGAGCTTTACTGTATTATGTCATTGTGTCTGATCCTCCTCAGGACAGGAGAACTTCTCCCCTGGGCCACTAGTCCATCGAAGGGGACAAGAGGTTAAAGCCAGTCTCTGGGTTATGTGTTGTGTTCTCCCCACTTCTATTAGATCAGTCACCAGTTCTCTTTCTCTTTCTCCCAGATTTGTCCTTCTGCTCTTTGTTGCCACTCTTGGTCTTGTTCTGTCTGCTCCCATCAAGCCTCAATCAGCTGGCCAGCTAACAAGAAATCAATGTGCCCCATCTTCATTGTTCTCAAAAGAATTGAAATAAACTCTCCCTTAGGTCTTATGCCAAGGTGGCGGGGTGGGGGGTATTCTGACCACTGTGGTCTCTGCAGGGGGAACCGTGAGGGGCTGAGCCGAACTTCGAGCAGCCGCCAGAGCAGCACAGACAGCGAAATCAAATCCCTGGAGCCCCGGCCCTGGAGCAGCACAGACTCAGATGGCTCTGTCCGTAATATGCGGCCACCTGTTACCAAAGCCAGCAGCTTCAGTGGGATCTCCATTCTTACCCGGGGTGACAGCATTGGGAGCAATAAAGGAGGCAGTGCAGGAAGAATCTCCAGGCCAGGTAATGTATCTTCCCTTCTTCAAGCCTCTCCATCAAATTCAGCTCTTCTGAAACCCATCCTTAGCTTCTGCCTACCAAAAAAAAAAAGTAGTTCCTAAGATAAAAACCTAATAACAGGGAGAGAATAGTGATTTCCTTTACTTTTAAGCCTTTCCTTCAGTCCCTGGTCATGTGATGAATCCAATTGCCTTCTTAGGCCCTGTCCCTTTATCTACTGTCCAGCTGAGGAGTCCCTCTGCTAGTCCAAGGTCAATATGTAGGAAAGCTGGTTTTGGTTGTCTTTTCATTCACCTTAACATGTGTTTCTCTTGTGAGCTTTGAGATTAGTGGCCACATGGATTCTGTCAATATAAAGTTATTATTAAATAAAATTAAATTTAAAAAAAAAGAGATTAGTGGCCACATAGAAAAGGATGGCAACAATCTCAGCTGTGTGCCTTATGACTGATTGGAAGAAATAAAACTGTTATAGCACTTCAGGGAGCCCAAGCATTCATGTTCCCTTGGAGTCCTGAACATTAGGAAGAAGAAAATTTCTCTTGTATGCTTCCAACACCTACTATGCAGGCCCTGGTCATAAATGGTCCCATGTCTTTTTCCTCCATTGTTATGTATTCTCTTGCCTTCTCTTCTCCCTATGCTTGTTAAGCATATAGACTAGGAGATTTAGCTTTTACTACCCACTGTTTACCCTGATACCTATCAGTCTTTGGAAAATTAATCAACTATGGCCTGAAGTTTATTCTCCAAGTCTTGTTTCTAGCTTAGATTCACAGTATTTAAAATCTGCTGTCTTGGAGAGCTTCCACTCAGGCCCTTGTCTTGCCAATATGAGCTAACCTGAAAGGGGAAAAGAAGATTTAGAGGGGAGGAGTCGTACACACAGATGGATCAAGAGAAGTAGACTTGCCTTTTCAGCACTTCTTTAAACAAACCAGGGCTCTCAAGGGACCAGAAACCTGGATAATATCATTGCAGTCCTCCTCTGGACATGGGAGGGACTGGCACTTATGTTTTGAGGTTGGCTAATTGCTTCTGACATTACCCATCAGCCTCACATCTGGTTCAGTTTCAGAACCACACACTGACGAAAAAGCAATTCCCCTTCTCTGGGAGGTGAACAATCACTTCCTTCAGCAGGCAAACTGAAATAAATCTATGCCATTGCAGAAATATTGGAGGGAAGGGTGGGGAGACATTGGGGTTGATGGATCAGGAGAATAGAACTATGGTGGGACTGGTTTATGTTCATTGTTTTCTATCTCCTTGTGCTTTAGGTTTAGCCCTAGGTGCCCCAGAAGTGTGCAACCAGGTCACCTCATCCCAGCCTGTCCGAGGCCTTCTCCCTTGCACTACCCAACAGCAGCAGCAGCATCCAGCTCTCCCACCCACACCTCAGCAACAGCCACCCTTGAGTAATCACATGATCTCACAGGTGAGTCACCACTCAGTGTCAGAGGCTCTGATTGAGCCAGGCTGTGAAGGTACAGTTGGTACTGTGGGCGGCAGGAAGGATTATTATTTGGAAAAATTCTACTTCTCTTCCTTTTTGTGTAGGGGGAATGGAGAGGGTTGGACAGAGAGCCTTGAGCCTGGTTTTTCCTGCTTCCTTGTTTCTCCCTTTAGATTTAAAGATGAGGTCCCTCCTTTCCACTCATTATTCTATCTCTCTCCTTTGTTCCCCTCCCCTTTCACATCAGGGTGGTAATTTACTCATTGTATCCAGATTTTGTGCTTAAAAGAGCCATTATACTCCCACCATGGCCTGGCTGAACCTCAGACTGTGTGTCTGTGGGGGAGATGAGAAAGCAATGCTTCAGGTCCCCCAGAATAGCTATATTAGAGAGCACTGCAGCACCACTCCCTTTTCTGGCAGAGTTGTGGGATATTGCTAGCCGCTGGCATGAAAAGGAGGCTGACTGTCTGACTGGACATTCCATCTCCTCTCTCTGTCCTTTGGCACAGGCAGTGTCCTATTTATTAATATATTTTCTGGCTTGTTTGTTTTTGTGCTGCATTTACTTAGCTATGTCCCCTTCATCTTCAGTAGAATGGAAGCTCCTTTGTTGTGGGTCCAGTTTTATATTTATCTTAATATGACAGGAAAGCATCAAAGCTTGAAGACAGAGTTCTGGACTTGGGATCAGGAAGACCTGGGTTCATAACTCACCTCAGACACTCACTATGAAATACCTGCGGCTCCTTGGACCCTTGTAATTTCTCAGGATAAGAAGTGATCCTAATAGAATGTAACTAAGATCGTTTAGAGCCTTTCCAGCTCCGATCTCAGACCCATTGATTGTGTGCTCACTGTTTAACACAGAGGCTCTGGGAGCTCTTCAACTTGCAGCAACCCACAGACTTCCCTGTGTGTCAAATAGATGCCTGGTGTTTGAACTGTGTCTTAAAACTAAGCCACATCGTCAACTGGGTTGAAGATCTTACAGTATTCTGCTATAGTTTTCTCTCTGGATTGGGATGTCCTGTTATCTCATTTGATCCTCAGAAAAATCCTAGGAGGTCCTGTAATTACTCAAATTTTGCAAATAAAGAAACTGGAGCTGAGAGGGATTTAGTGACTTGCCTAGAACCATACATTCAAGTCTTCCTGACTCCAAGTACAGTGCTTTGCCCACCAGGCTACCTAGCTGCCTAATATCCTTTATCGTATTTTAATTTTCATCAACCAGGCTTTCTACTCTTTCCATCTTCATATCAGGAATTTTTTTCCCCTCAAATACATGTAAAGATAGTTTTCCAACATTCATTTCTATAAGATTTTTGTACTCTAAAATTTTTCCCTCTCCCCCCCTTCCCAAGACAGCAATCAATCCAATATAGGTTAAATATATACAGTCCTTCTAAATGTTATTTCCATATTTGTCATGTTGTGCAAACAAAATTAGAACAAAAGGGGAAAAAACTATCAGAAACAAACAAACAAAAAAGGTAAAAATACTCTGCTTCAATCCACATTCAGTCTCCATAGAAGAACTTATTTTCTTGAAAGTGAACTGCTTCCCCTCCATTACCATCACCATCTTTACTTTTCAGGTAGCAGGTAGCCCAGAGTTGGAATACCTAAAATCCTCTAGACTTATTGTACTTTGTGCTAGCAAAATTTGCACTCAGTGTAAGGAACAACTAACAATTAGAACTGACTAAAAGTCAATTTAGCTGGCTCAGAAGGTAATGAGTTCTTTAGGTGAGATCTTCAAGTGGAGAATTAATTGACCATTAAAGGTTGTAGAGAGTCTCTCCATTAGGTATTGAACTAGATTACCTATGAGGGCCTTTCCTTTTTTTTTTTTTAAATAATTTTTTATTGATAGAATGCATGCCAGGGTAATTTTTACAGCATTATCCCTTGCATTCATTTCTGTTCCAATTTTACCCCTCCCTCCCTCCACCCCTTCCCCGAGATGGCAAGAGTCCTTTATATGTTGAATGGGTTGCAGTATATCCTAGATACAATATATGTATGCAGAACCAAACAGTTTTCTTGTTGCACAGGGAGAATTGGATTCAGAAGGTATAAATAACCCGGGAGGAAAAACATAAATGCAAGCAGTTTATATTCATTTCCAATGTTCTTTCTCTGGGTGTAGCTGCTTCTGTCCATCTTTGATCAATTAAGGCTCCTATGAGGGCCTTTCCATGTATGGGAATCTATGATTCTTTCCTGTCAGTAAACCCAAATCTGGTGAAATGATTGTCCAGAAAAACCTCTCCTTCCTGTTAATCAATGGTTTCAGTCTGTTAGTTTTTTTTCCATTGTCTCTAACATTATCACTACCTTGTTCATTTGGGCTTGCCTCATCTCACAAAGATTCAGTATGTGTGGCTTTGTGTGTGCATTCATATGTGTCTTTAATTTTATCTGGATGTGTTCTGGCATCCGTTACTTTCTGTTTTCTCTCTTTCTGTATCTTCTATTATTGCTTTTTTTTTTTTAATTTTTATTTAATAATTACTTTATATTGACAGAATCCATGTCAAGGTAATTTTTTTACAACATTATCCCTTGCACTCATTTCTGTTCCGATTTTTTCCCTCCCTCCCTCCACCCCCTCCCCTAGATGGCAAGCAGTCCTATATATGTTGGATATGTTGCAGTATATCCTAGATACAATATATGTTTGCAGAACCGAACAATTCTTTTGTTGCACAGGGAGAATTGGATTCAGAAGGTATAAATAACCCGGGAAGAAAAACAAGAATGCAAATAGTTCGCATCCGTTTCCCAGTGTTCTTTCTTTGGGTGTAGCTGCTTCTATCCGTCATTTATCAATTGAAACGCAGGTCTCTTTGTCAAAGAAATCCACTTCCATCAAAATATGTCCTCATACAATATCGTTGTCGAAGTGTATAATGATCTCCTGGTTCTGCTCATTTCACTTAGCATCAGTTCATGTAGGTCTCGCCAGTCCTCTCTGTATTCATCCTGCTGGTCATTTCTTACAGAACAATAATATTCCATAACATTCATATACCACAATTTACCCAGCCATTCTCCAATTGATGGGCATCTATTCACTTTCCAGTTTCTGGCCACTACAAATAGGGCTGCTACAAACATTTTGGCACATACAGGTCCCTTTCCCTTCTTTAGTATTTCTTTGGGATATAAGCCCAATAGAAACACTGCTGGGTCAAAGGGTATGCACAATTTGATAGCTTTTTGGGCATAATTCCAGATTGCTCTCCAGAATGGTTGGATTCGTTCACAACTCCACCAACAATGCATTAGTGTCCCAGTTTTCCTGCATCCCCTCCAACATTCATCATTATTTTTTCCTGTCATCTTAGCCAATCTGACAGGTGTGTAGTGGTATCTCAGAGTTGTCTTAATTTGCATTTCTCTGATCAATAATGATTTGGAACACTCTTTCATATGAGTGGTAATAGTTTCAATTTCATCCTCTGAAAATTGTCTGTTCATATCCTTTGACCATTTATCAATTGGAGAATGGCTTGATTTCTTATAAATTTGAGTCAGTTCTCTATATATTTTGGAAATGAGGCCTTTATCAGAACCTTTAACTGTGAAGATGTTTTCCCAGTTTGTTGCTTCCCTTCTAATCTTGTTTGCATTATTTTTGTTTGTACAAAGGCTTTTTAATTTGAAGTAGTCAAAATTTTCTATTTTGTGATCAGTAATGGTCTCTAGTTCATCTTTGGTCACAAATTTCTTTCTCCTCCACAAGTCTGAGAGATAAACTATTCTAGGTTCCTCTAATTTATTTATAATCTCATTCTTTATGCCTAGGTCATGGACCCATTTTGATCTTATCTTGGTATATGGTGTTAAGTGTGGGTCCATGTCTTCTATTATTGCTAATCTTTAGGCAGTATTTCCAGGCCCCCAGATCTCTAGTATTCATGTAATTTCATCTGAAATATGTGTAAAAACCAGAAATATTTAATGAAATTTCATCTGTACTACTGCCTCTACCCATACCCAACAGAAGGATATGGAGAGGGATAAAAAGACTAGCACTGTCAGATCTGAGAAAGTGTTAGAATATCCACATGACTATCCTTGAGTGCCAAACCTCTATACAAGTTCTTTCCCAGCTGAGTCTTCAGAGTCAGAATTGATTTATTGATATTTATTGATTCTTCATTCTACTTTCTTATCTTTGATTTCTGTCCTTTTTCCACTACACATCTCTGATCCTAGTCCAGTAGTCTAGACTATTTCAGCAGCCTTCTGATTAGATTACTAGCATTTGATAATCTCTTTTCCATTCAATACATCTTCTACTCAATTGCCCAAATAATCTGGGAGTAGCTAGGTAGCTGTGCAGAGAGCACAGACTCTGGAGTCAGGAGGATCCGAGTTGAAATCTGGTTGTACACATTTTTATTAGCTCTGTGACACCAGGCAAGTCACTTAGCCCCAGTTGCCTCCACAAAAAAGAAACAAACAAAAATAATCTTCTGAAAACTTAAGTCTGTGTCACTCTCTTAGTCAAGAACCTTTAGTAGAGGTCACAGAGACCTCTACCTCTTACTCAAAATACAATAATCAAATAGATATGTTGTTGCTTTTAGGAAGATCATGGTAATCTTAATTGCTTTATGGATCCCTGTGACTCAAGAATTCCTGTGATTTTGAATGATAAACAACTTAGACCAAAGCTCTCTTCCCTGGACATCAGGCCTGAGTTGGATGGATGGGTGAATACATATTCTTCATATCTATCCATGTCAGCCCTGTTCTTCTCAGGTCTATCCAATTCGATCCTCTGTTTCCAATGTACCCTGTATTTTTAACCAGCTGCCCTTCATATTGAATGTCTTCCTTTCATGGGCTTTCCATCTCTTTGCAGTCACAGAACCTGACTCCCTGATGATACTGTATCTCTATCAGTCCCCTCCAGTATTTGGTACACTTTTTCTCATGCCCTGATGCATAGGGCCAGGAAGACAAATAAACTTGTTGCTCCTCACTACCACTTCTAGGCCTTCCCTTTGCCATCTTCACTCAGCAACTTCTCCTTCTTTAAGGTCTTGTCATTCAGGTATTGCAGGTGTTGTTAGATCTTGATGCCTATGACCTGCCAGTTCCAAGATCATTTTCTTTTTTCCAGGAATGCTTTGTGTGGCTCACATGGAGAGAATTTGTCAAACTGAAATTCCCTCATATCTCCTTATTTTCCTCTTTGTCACCATCCTCAACTACTATTTTCTACACTTTACTCTACCTCAGCTGTATGAAGAGATGGTTTTATGCTTGAACTGATCATCCTCACAGTCCAAACCTGAAATTCCTGTAGCTGATCAGATATAATCTTCTGTCCTTTTAGCACTTCTTAGGCCTCATTCCTCCTAAAATAATTCTGTGTCCTCCAGGCACTCTACCCCTTCCTGCTTCACCTTGCTCTGGCTTTACTTTTCTGCCTCAATGTCCATTTAGTCATCCAATTCAACTTTTCATTGTCTTTTGCCCTGTTGTTGTGCTATACGACTCTGAGCAAGTTATTTAATTCTTTGCCTTTATTTCCTCATCTGTCAGGTGAAGATAACAGCACTTGCTTACCAAGGTTTTTGTGAGACTGAGCAAACATATTTATAAAGCACTTTACAAATCTTAAAGTGCTATATATGAAGTCATTATTATTACTGTCTTTGTCATTACCTCAACACATTCTTTTTGCTCCTATCTTCTCCACTTTTGCTGAACAATTAGAGGAAGTCATTCAGCCATCGGAAATGGGTCTACTACAGATTTGTTTTATCCTTTCCCAATTGGTTCCTTACTTCTGCACTCCAATAAATAGGCTTTTATTTGATTGGCTCTGTTGTGCTTCCCATTAGAGTTATTCCATACTGTGTCTTCTGAAGCCATGTACTCTTCCACTTTCCCCCTCCCTCTCTCTTCTTTGCAGAGTACATCACCTCATACTGCTTTGAAAAAATTTAGGTCATTCATTGCAAGCTTCCTCCTTTCTCCAGTTCCCTACTTTGAATCACCTAAGCATCATTTCTTTTCTTTTCCTCTTTTTCTTTAGTCCATGATAAAGATCGATGTCTTCTTTCCTTATCAGTGCCCACTCCATCGTGCCCTGGATCCCATCCTTTCCTGAAATTTGCCTTTTAATCATCCTCACTTTAGCCCTGATTCTACTGCTTCCTTATCCACCAATTCTTTCTCTGATGCCTACAAACATGACAAGATTCCCCACCAGTCTTGACTTCATTTGAATCTCTTAGGCTGTCTTCTTGTATTTCTTTCAGGTTCATTCTCTTAGGAAAAAACCCTCCATTCAGTTGTTCTGCTTTGTCACCTTCCACTCACTTCTCCACTTCTTGCAATTTAGCTTTCTGTTCCCTCATTCTCCTGAAGCTGCACTCAGTAAGACTATCTTTTTCTCAGTTATCCCCTTTTTGTTCTTTCTGCATTAAGGTCAATTACCTTTTTCTTCCCGGAACTTCTCTTCTCCCTGCTGTGTGTTTTTGTTTTGTTTGAAAAGCATTTAGGGTTAAGTGACTTGTCCACGGTCACACAGCTAGTGTTTGAGGCTGGATTTGAACTCAGGTTCTCCTGGCTCTAGGGCCAGTGCTCTATCCACTATACCATTCAGCAGCGCCCCTCTCTGGGTTTTTATAATACTCCTGTGGTGGTTCTCTTCCTGACTGCTGGACAGATCCCTCTCCTGGTATCTGGGCAGTTTCCTGGGCAGGTTTGACTTCCTTGTTCTTCAGCAACTCCCATACTCAGATGACTCTCAGATATACATGTTGAGTTCTCCAAAACTCCCCAGATTTATTTCCAATATTTGTACCTTTGCATATCCTATTCTCGTTGCTTGGAATCACTTTTTCACTGACTTCTCTTCATCTCTCCTGTTCCCTTCCTGGGTCAGCTCATGTTTTTATTTAATACCAGAAATATTTCAGCTAGTTGTGAGAGTTCATTTCCTTCTCAGATTTTCATGTGCATATTTCTCTAGTTATCTGATATATCTCCTCAGTAGAAGGTTAAATTCCTTGAAAGTTTTTCATCTTGTTTTTTTATCCTTTGTATCTGACACATAATAGGCATTTAATAAATGTTTTGGGGGTCAGATTAGATCTTCACTGTGTACTTGAATCAGGCTTAAGAAATCTACAGTATTTTTTGCTTCTGAATTGCACCCACACACAATATATATGATGTTAGCACTTTTCCTTTCATGTCCTTTTTTTCTTTTATCTTTCCATTTCATTTCTCCTTTCTTCCACTCTACCTACAATCCTCCTTAATTTTTTTCCATTCTCTGACTGGTACCCCAAGTAACACTTCTGGTAACACTCAGAACTAGAGTGGTTGCTGACCCTGGAATAAGTCACTGTTCATTGGCTATCAGATGCACAATATTGTTTGAGGAAGGAAAGTATATAATTCCTCAAGCTTAATGTGGGAGGACTGTTTTATTTAGGGCTAATTAAGTTTTATTTTCATTCCTATTGACAAGTATAGATTTTTGAAATATATAAAGAAGAACCTATTACTTCAGTAATTCTGTGATCTTACTAATATTTATATTCCTCCCAATCCATCAACTTTCTCATACTACTTTTGTCTACATTCAGTAAGTCTTCCACAGGAGCTTGATTATTGATATTATATGAGTGTGATATTTAGGTTTTTCTGCAGCTTAGTCACCCCTATTATGTACCTACCTCTCCATTGTCCTTTGGGTAACTTCCAGCTTTTATTCTATGGAGATTTTTTTCCCATGTTTCATTCTCACACTGCGTCCACAGAAGATCTTAAAAATTGACTTTTGTTTCAGGGAGCTTTTTGGTTATTAAAAGCACTGTACAGCTTCTTGAATTTAATTCAATATTCCTCTCTCCAGTTCTGGACCCAGTTCATTGTTCATTTGTTCAAGATATCTTTAATGATAAACTTTCCATCTGACTTCACAGGATAGCCTTAAAAGCATTTTTTGTAGATTTTTTTTTTTTTTTGTGGATGGATAAATGGAACATTTATTAAGTGCCAGCCAGAGTGCTAAGTACTAGTAATACAAGCAGGCCCATAAGTCTCACAAGAAACTTTGAGTAAATAAGTCATTTTGACTATTATAAATATTCAAATTAATTATAAAGAACATATGAAGAAAGATACTATCTGAATCCAGAGAAAGAACTGATAGAAACATGTATAAAATGATTTTATAAAATGTCTTATAATATCTCTTTATAGCTAGATCATGTATCTATTTTAACCACATCTTGGTAAACAGTGTTAAGATATTGGTCTATGCCCAGTTTCTGCCATACTGATTTTCAATTTTCCCAGCAGATTTTTTTTTTACCAAATAATGAATTCTTATCCCAAAGTATTAAATCTTTACATTTGTCAAATACAAGATTACTATATTTATATGTCTGTTCTGTTCCCATACCAGATAGTTTTTAATAATTACTGCCTTATACTATAGTTTAAGATCCGATATGGCTAAACCTCCTTCATTTCCATTTTTTTTTTTCGTCATTTCCTTTGATATTTTTAACTTTTTGTTCTAGAGCAGAGTGAGTTGTAAAATGGATAGTGTTAATTACATTAAATTACAAAAAGTTTTGTACAAATAAAACAAATATCAAAACCAGAAAGCAGAAAATTGGAGGGGGGGGGGGATTTTACAAATTTCCCAGTTTTTCAGATAAAAGCCTCATGTCTTAAATACATAAATAACTTTGTGAAATCTCTAAGAATATGATTCATTCCCCAGTTGATAAACAGTCAAAGGATAGGAATAGAAAGTTTTTCAATGAAGAAATCAAAATAATTTATGCTAAATTATTTCATAAATATATGAAAAATGTTCTAAATCATTATTGATTAGAGAAATGCAAATTAAAACAACCATGAGATATCATTTTTTTAATGTTTTAATTTCTTTTTTTCCGTGAGGAAATTGGGTCACATAGCTAGTAAGTGGTAAGTATCTGAGGCTGGACTTGAACTCAGGTTCTTCTGACTTCAGGATTGTTCATATATCCATTGTATCATCTAGCTGCTCTTGTGGAAATACAATTTTACACTTAACATATTGGCTAAAATAATTGAAGGGGAAGGGAAGTGATGAATGGTGGAAGGGATGTGGAAAAAGTGAGGCACTAATTTATTGTTGGTGGAAAAATTATTAGAATAAAAATTATTAAACTGCTTATACTCTTTGGCCATAATTAGAGGAAAAGAAGAAAAGCTATATGTTCTAAAATATTTATAATAGCTCTCTTTGTGGTAGCAAAGAACTGGAAATTGTGGGGATGCTTGGCAATTGGGAAATGGTGAATAAATTGCTGTATATGATTGTGATATAATACTACTGTGGCATGAGAAATGATGAGTTCAGTCATCTTAAAAAACCATGGATAAACTTGACCATAATCATGAAGAGTGAAATGTGCAGAACCAAAAGAATGTTGTAATCACTGATAACAATATTGTTTTAAGAATAACTTTGAGTAAATAAGTCATGTTGACTATTATAAATACCCACATTAGCTGCAAAGGACATATGAAGGAAGATACTATTGTATCCAGAGAAAGAACTGATAAATAGAAGTATGTATAAAATGATTTTACAAACACATACACACACACACACACACACACACACTCTCTCTCTCTCTCTCTCTCTCTCACACACACTCATATCTGATGGTAGCCATTCTGAGAATGGAAGAGAAAAAAAAATTACATGATAAGTTTATTATATATTTAAAAGAAATAGCAAGTTGTATATAGTAATTTGCAGTTTCATGTGCAATCATTGTTTTTTAATTACCCGATGTTATGGAAATCTTTGTTTCATTCCTTGAATTAAAAATAAAATAAAAAATTTTAAAATACAAGCAAATAAAATAATCTTTGGCCTCCTAGATTGTACATGTAATGGGGCAAGAAAACACAGAATGAGAAGCTGGATGAGGAGAGACTCCAGAGAGATCGTGTGTAGAAATAGCCAGGAAATAGTATGGAGATCTGGTGCAAGGTGGAATAAAACCCATAAGCATAACTTCTTCAAAATAGGGTCCACATTTCTCACTACAGATGAGAAACGAGATGCGCATGATGGTCAAGATATAGGTGACATCCTTCCCAAATTATTCTTTGGGGTACATGAATCAAATCAAAAAATACTTAAGTACTAGAGATACAAAAAGATAAAATGATTCCTGCTCTTAATTTAATAATCTAATAGATAATACAACATGTAAACAGTTGTGTATGTAGAAAATATATAGTAGATAAATTGGGAAATATATTCAGAAGGAAGACACTAGTGTTAAGAGGGATCAGGAAAAGCTTCTTGTAGAAAGTGGTATTTTAACTAAGACTTGAAAGAAGTCAGAACTCAGAGACTAGAAAGGAAAACCTTCTAAGCTTGGAGGCTAGCCAGTGAAAATGCTAGTCAGGAGAGGGAATATCTTATGTAGAATGTGGTAGAATAGGTGGAGGGCATAAAGTGTAAGGAAATTGGAAAAATATGTTGACTTAAAGCGGGTGATAATGACCTTTTTATGTACTGTGAGCAACTACCCTTTTGGCCAGGACTAATAATGAGAGACTACAACTACAGCCTCCATGTGCTTCCAGTAGAGCTGAGTTCTTAAAAAGGAGATTTTCCAAAATTTTGTGCAATATTTCTCTTCAATTACAGGTCATACTTGGTGACATTACCCAGATTCCCCAGTAGGTGGCAGGATTGTCCTCTGTATATCTTTGAGATTCCCAAGATTTGAGAACTGCATTCTCTTGGAAAGGAGATGGGGTAGCCTAGAAGTTGAGATACCATCAGGACCTTTCTCTTACATTTCTCTTAGTTTTAGAAGATAACTGCAATCTCCTGCTTCTCTGTACCTCAAAGTTTACAAGGGAAGAAATTAAATTTTCCCACTAGGACTGGGTTGGGTGACACAGGATTGGAGGAGGATGTTAATTTTAGAGGATTTTATACCAAAAGTCCTTCACACTATCCATACTCAGTGCTGTTGACTCTATATGCCTATTGGATTAGGTTGTGAGGGGCTTGTCTTTAAGACTGGGACATATGGGTCCCTTAGCAGATTAAATAGTTTCCTCCTAGCCATTTTGAGAATGGGTTTGCAATTCATATATTAGGAACCAGACCTATAGAGTTCTTTCCTTTTTTTTGGGAGGGGGGGGGTTGAAGAGCTGAGGCATTTAGGGTTAAGTGACTTGCCCAAGGTCACACAGCTAGGAAGTGTTGAGTGTCTGAGACCAAATTTGAACTCAGGTCTTCCTGACTTCAGGGCTGGTGCTCTATTCACTGTGTCACCTAGCTGCCCCGAGTTATTTCCTTTTTTGAGATACTGCTTTGGCCCAGTCCCTGAAATGCCTCCACTGTCTAGATACTGCCCCTCTGCTGAGAGAGGGTTAGGGTGGGAAGGAGGGAAGAAGAGTGTGGAACATGGGAATTCTAGATGCTTCGGCCCCTTATATAGTTAGCCAGCACTGAATACAGAGACCCTTCCCTGATTCCCTCTCCCTTCTCAGGGAGCTCTCCAACATAGAGGCATATATATTTTTCTCCCCTCACAATGTCATTCCCACTCTATATCACCATTACCTGCGATTGTTGCTAGAGAAACTGAAGAAATGATCAGAGAGAGAGAGAAAAAAGACCCATCCTTAAAGAAGTGGTTTAGAAACACAACACGTTGCTGAAAAACAACAAGTGAAGGTGCAGTAGGAACAAAAGCTGTTTGATTTTAATCAAGCTATTTTGTATTTTATTCCTAGATTCCCCCCCTCCCCCTTATGTTCTGGGGGATTTGTTATATTAACTTGCCAAGTTAGAGCACAGGGCAGCTGTGGAGAAAGAAAGAAACAGCCTGATCCAAACATTAAATGGGTGTATAGTATTTTTTTTTCCTTTTCTGAGAGAAAGAGAAATGAATTATCTTTCTGAATGAGCAGATCATCCAAAAGAGCTGTTGTGTGAAATTGGGAACACAGCAGGGGGAGCCAAGCCAGACCTCATACCCCCACCCCAAATCAGGCTTCCTGCAGCCATACTATAACAGTACAAATAAGAATCTCTCTTTTTCAGAGAGAGCTTGGGAAGCAAGGTGTGTCACAGCAGTGCCCCTTGAATCATTTGTTTAGAAAGCCATGTTAGGGGGAGGGAGAGGCGGGAGAAAGCTATGTATATAGTGAGAGAACAGATTGGCTTCCAGGCTGGGGAATCCACCCTAAGATTGTTTGGAAGAGGTATCCACCCCAGCAGGAGTGTTGTATGTTCTTTGAAGAGCTTCTCCAAGAAGGTAAAATGAGCTTTTTGTCACAGATACACACTGCTCCCAGGTGCCATTTCTGATAAGTTTGCTTCCTCCTCAGTAGCTATTCGTTTGCAATTTCTTTTATGATTAACCTTGTTGTTCCTTCCTTTTCCTCCTCCCTCCCTTTCTTCCTTCCTTTCCCTTCCTGTGTTTCCCCACCCCTACCTGTACCCTTTTTCTTCCCCCTTCTTTGCATGCTTCTCCCTGGTCCACAGCCAGTCTCAGCTCTACAGCCCTCTCCGCAGCCTGTTCAGTACTCTCCAAGCTCCTGTCCCCAAGTCCTTCTGCCAGTCTCTCCACCCCAGCAGTACAATATGGTATACCCCATTTCCTTTTCTTATCCCTAGCTGTTTGCGTACTTGTCTGTGTTAGTGTATCAGATTCTGTATTTATGTATATATTCATGTGTGTGCATTTCCTTGGTTAGCACAGGGTGTTTGCTGTCCAGCAGTGGTGTTAAAAGCTGTGTCCCCTTGGGAATTTGCTTTGGGCCAAGATGTAGACTAGTGACTTCAGCCTGACTCCACTGTTAGAAAACGACTGAATCTAGGACAGAGGGAAACAAGATTTGATCCCACCTCCCCACCCCCCCAGTTGTATGTGGAAGGAGAGGGCTTTCTCTAGCCATTATAATTTAATCTGCCATTGTCTTATCGCTTCCTCTTCCCTCCTGCTGTACCTGAGAGGGCTTATAGTATCCCTTTTATTTCTTTAAAGAGAAGACCTAACTGGATTTTTTCTGGTAAACTCTCCACTGAAAAGCATGATGCTTTTTATATCTTATATTGCTGTATTTGTGCTACAGTACCAGAGAAACTTCCACAAGGTCTCTCAGTCATCATTAAGAACCTACTGTATACCAGACAAATAGAAAACATGATTCTTGTTTCAAGGCCTTTGCAGGCCAGTTTAGTTTCATTCTGGAGTAAAGAATATATTAATTAATACACTTGAATATAGTAAAAAGGAAGCCCAGAAATTCAGAGAAGTCAGTAGAGGAATGTTAAGAAGGAACAGTCACTGAGATGCAGAGTAAAACACATTTTTGGCAGATCAATATAGGAATTTGTGTTTTCTTGACTATGCTTATTTATTACAAACATTTTGACTTGATTACTGAAAAAAAAAGTATTGGAGAAAGCTTCTTTGAAATGGTGAATTTTTGAGGTATTTGAAGGAACACCTGGCTTGATTAGAAAGCTCCATATAATCACAGAGCCCAAACCAGAACTCTAAAAATTAAAAAGAAAATATTGTCACTGCCTCACATTATCTTTTCCATTGGCCTCATTCTTTGTTTTGTCGTCTTTAACTGAAGGTCATGGCTAGTGGGCCTGCCCAGTTTCCTGGGAACTTCCAGGTCCCTAACTCTTGAGACACTGGGGGTATTTATCTTAGAAAGCTCTCATTCTTCTTTTATTGCACAGTCAGCATACCTGACTAAAGTGTTTTTATGCTGGTTATCCACTAGCCCTTTGAAGAGCCGGACCATCTGAGCAGTATACCCAGTTTCCCCCATCTTAGTTATGGGGGTAGACTGACCCTGATTTTAATCACATATTTCTGCTTTTTCACCAGGATCCCCTCTGTTCTTCTACCTACCTCTTCTACCTCTTCTCCTCTACCTGCCTTCTGAAAAGTCCTGGGACACAGACCTCAAACTATTGCACAGTCCCATCTTATCCTCTTGCCTATATCCTCACAATATGGCCTAAGGAGAGGAAAGTGTCAGGGAGAGTGAGACAACTGAGCTGAGGATCTGAAAAGTGGGGATGAGGGGGAGGGCATTGATGTTTGGTGTCCACTGACTGCTTCTGCAGAAGAACCCCTCCTGCTTGTTCATTATCTAGCTCTGTGTGTATATGTATTCATGTGTGTGGACTGTGTATGTCTGTCTCCAATGAACAGAAGGGGAGAGAGAGCTAGCAGCCCTTAACCTGTCACCAAAATGAGAGATGTAACACTATTGCTCTTGCTGCTTAGGAAAAAAGCCCGAGATGAGGTAATTATGGATTTGCCCCACCCCTACCTCAGCCACTTGATCTTGGCCTCCTTATGGGGGTGAGAATTGGAAGTAGCTTCTGAAGGGCAAGAAAGCTGTAGACCAAAATCAGAAAACTGAGGTGGGAATGACCACTTGGAGGAGGGCAACAGGGAATAGATGTCTGACAGCCCTTTCATGGCACTGGCAGGGCCAAGGTCATCAATGTGAGGCTACCATCACCACCCCTTCAAGGAAGTGCTTTTAAAACCAGAAGGGAAGGAGGTGATGAGATGATTTCAAATATTACAATCTTTGTAGGTTAGAAATCTCCCATCTTTATCAGTCAATCTGATTTTTACCACACATTGAAGTCTTCCACCACCCCCATCCCACCTTGCGGCCCTATTTCTGCTTGCCCTGACATATTTATAGACCTTGTAGTTATTGTTGCTGTGTATTTAGTGGGAAGAGTAACATTAGGGTTGAGGGTTCTTCTTATTATTTGCAAATATATTTTTCTAAAATATCGGATTTTTTTTTTTTTTTTTTTAGCAAAAAAGAGTTTAAAATGTTTCCAGCTCTCATGTGCTGGGGAGGGGAACCATAGAGACAAAGAAATTTGGTCCTTTACAAAGTCTGTAAAAGAAGGCAGGTAGAATAGGTTGCCGTGTGTGTGTGTGTGTGTGTGTGTGTGTGTGTGTGTGTGTGTGTGTGTGTGTATGTGTCTGTCTGTCTGCCTGTCTGTCTCTATCTGTCTTTCTCGGAGCCAAGGAAGAAAGAGTTGGTTTGGCTTCACTTTCTGGGTCACCCAATGTCTCCACAGACAGATGATCTCAGCAATCCCTTTGGGCAGATGAGCCTTAGCAGACAAGGTTCCGCCGAGGCAGCTGATCCATCTTCAGCCCTCTTCCAGCCCCCACTTCTCTCCCAGCACCCTCAACAGCCTGGCTTCATCATGGCTTCCACGGGCCAACCTCTCCCCACCTCCAACTACTCCACCTCCGGCCACGCTCCCCCTGCCCAACAGGTTCTGCAGCCTCAGGGCTACATACAGCCCCCACAACAGGTAGGAAACCCCTAATCTTAGTTTTGATCTTTTAGGTTGTTACAGTTAAAATCTTCCCTTCTCTTTCCCTCTTTTCTTCCTCCATTCCAAATAGATGGCCAAAAAAGCTGTCAACATCTTATTTCTTCTATATTGAAAACATTTTAACATGAAGTCCCTTATTGATATTTTTTTGTTTTTAATATCAGAATTTTCCCCATTATCTCTTTCCATCTTTGAGAATCATCCTCTAAATCTGCCATAATTTAAATTCATCTTTAAGCAGGAGGTTGACCCTCCAGTTACAGGCACAAAGAAAGTAGTTATTTATAGATCTTTAGTTCCCAATCCTAGCATATTGTATAATTGGGTTTGGTGTTCCAGGTTCTTTAGGGGGGTTTTGTTTGTTTTGATTGAGAAAGGCTGGGGAGAGGGCTCTGCTTATTTGTTTTCTCTTAACTTTAGATACAGGTTTCTTACTACCCTCCTGGGCAGTATCCCAACTCTAACCAGCAATACCGACCTCTTTCTCACCCGGTGCCCTACAGCCCCCAGCGTGGTCAACAGCTGCCTCAGCCATCTCAGCAGCCTGGTGAGAGGAACTTCTTGCAAAGGGAGCAGTAGATAAAGGGAAGCTGGGAACAAGATGAATTCTGGGACAAGGATTGCCCTTTATCTCTCCAGATGTGCCAAAACGAAAGGAGTCATCAGAGATGAAGCAGAACAGCAGAGGAAGAGCTGCTGTCTCAAGTCAGGCACACTAACCCTAACCACCCCTTCTCCTTTCTAGGGTTACAGCCCATAATGTCCAACCAGCAGCAGGCAGCTTACCAGGGCTTGATGGGTATCCAGCAGCCACAGAACCAAGGCCTTCTCAGCAACCAGAGGAGCAGTATGGGGGGCCAGATGCAAGGCCTAGTGGTCCAGTATACTCCACTACCTTCATACCAAGTGGGTATTACTCTGAGGAAGAGGAGATACCTTATCTCCATTTCTCAGAGGGAAGTAAAAAACAATTTTTTTCAGGGTCATCCATGCTTAGAATTTCATTTACTAGCATATTAAATATTCCTCAGCCCTTTTTACATCTGTTTCTTTCAAGATAAGAACAGGTCTTCCTAAATAATGTTAGAGTTGATTTAAATCCTTTTTTGTCTTTTCATTCCTATGCAAAGTATTAGGTGCTCCCCAAAAGTAGGGCAATGAGCCTAAAAGAAACATGGAGTTCTGCTTCTCTCTCCCTTGATATCTTTTGGGGATTTGGGGATGGGGAAGGTGGAGAGGGTATTATTTAATATTTTTGGCAGACCAGAAGGAAGGGTAGTTGTAGTCTTTTGTTCTCTGAGTGTGCCTAAAGGTAACAAAAGAATGACCCATAATCTCATCTCTCTCCAGGTTTCAGTGGGAAATGAGTCCCAGAATGTGGTCCAGCAACCCTTTCAGCAACCTGTGCTGGTCCCTGCTAGCCAGTCAGTCCAGGGGGGCTTACCAGCAGGGAGCATGCCTGTGTACTACAGTGTGATCCCACCAGCACAGCAGAATGGCACAAGGTGGAAAACTTGTGGGACAAATTGGGAGTAGGGTGGAGTGGGAGGTTATCATAGAATTGATCAGGGATTCTTGAAATCTTGAATTTTTGAAAACTAGAAGTATTCAGTCATCTTTTATTTTCTTTATATTGGTTGAGATCAAGAGGAAACACAAATGTGTACGATTCTGCTTTTCCTACCTGGGTTCAAAAGTAATAAACATGGTTGGGTACCATTCTCTGAATCATAGGCCTTACTAGTAGGAATGATGATGGAATGAGGACTTGGATCTCCTAAACTTCCAGCTTTGTGCTCTTTCTGTATCTATCTGTATGTGTTTCTCTGTATCTCTAGATATTTGTATGTTTATCTCCATCTTTCTTTCTCTTTAAATGACTTAACTGTCAAAATAAGACAAGATATCAGTAGACATATCTATTTGACTGCAGCTCTCTGCATCCTAATGTCTCTATGGTTTTATTGTTCCTTGCCCCTGTGTATGAGTTTCTGAGTGTGGTGTTTCCGAGCTTCTAGGAAGAGCATGTGTCACTAACATTTCATCTGTAGCACTGATTAGCAGCCTTCTAATTGAAAGATGATCAAGTACAAATATATATAATTAACTTTGAACTGATGAGTGATTTTAGAAATTGCATGGCAAATTGGTCTGGGGATAGCTTGAAGCCGCTGCTGCTTCCCATAGGGGAGGATCAGGGAATAGCAGCTGTTTGCCAGGAGCTGTGTTCCCTCTCCCCTACTGTTTTCTCTCTCCTGTCTCTCCAGCCCTTCAGTAGGATTTCTGCAACCCCCTGGCTCTGAGCAGTACCAGATGCCTCAGTCTCCTTCCCCCTGCAGCCCACCACAGTTGCCACAACAGTACTCAGGTAAGAGGGTGGGTAAGGAATAGGGGAGAAGAGGTTTCCTAGAGCCTTAGGGAACTGGGAGGGACAGAAGGTCCATTTGCTGGAGGCTTGATCCTCCTATCACACCAGTAGACCAGAGCCTAGACAATGTGGGGAGGTGACTAGAGACCTGCATCTCCTCCAACTGTGTGAGGTCCCACCTCGATTAATTTCCATATTTAATACTCTGAGTCTTAATTTCTTTATCTAAAATATGAGAATAATACTTAAACTGCCATGGTGATAGCAAAGGAAGTATAAACTATAATGGGCGATCCGAATATGAATTATTATTACCTTTGTTGCAGTAGTGCTTTGTATGAGAAGTGGCAGAGACTTAATTTACTCTTACCAAATGTTCCTCCCATTCTAATATGTCTTTATCAAATGCTATTCTTGTAGAAAGGAGAGACTTTTAAAATTTCTTACAAAGAAGTCCATTCCTGTCAGCTTCTGGAACAAATACACCTTCCCCCTCCGGACTCCTTCCCCCAATTACAACAAGCCCCACCTGCCTGGGAGCTATAGGAATTAAAAAAAGGAGAAACATCCCATTCCCTCCTGGGAAGGAGGCAGCCATTCCAAATGGTAAATTCATGCCATGATAGGCATAGTGAGAGTGAGAGTGATAGTGGGAGGTAGCGAGGTTATACTTTGCATAGAATGCTAGACCTGAGTCAGACAGACATAAGGTCAGGTCTCACCTTCTAGGTGTGTCACCTTGGGCAGGTCAGTTTACCCTTTTTGCCTCAGTTTCCTCATCTGTAAAATGGGTTAATGATAACCCCTGCTAGGGTTGTATAGATAAAATGGGGTGACATTTATAAATGTTAGCTCTTAGGTAGTCTGTGCTCTACTTTGTTAAAAAGATGACCTCTCTTACATTGAATACATTAACCTTGTTTTATTCCCATTCTACAGTGATGTTCCTTGCTTCTGGAATAAGGAAATTCAGTGCCTGTTTTCCTCTTACATTCCATTTTAGGGGTATTAGAGTGCCCTCTTCTGGTGATGGGGAGGCATCTTCACAGTTTGCCCACTTTAGAATTGGGATAGTTTTTATACTCTTGTCATCCCTGTCTCTAATGGAACTATTCTATAGTAATTCCTTTCCTTTTTCTACTTCCACTTTGCCCAAATGAGCAGGAGTAGCTCCTGGATTGAAATCTCAAATCTCCCAGTATTTTCCCGTTTCCATTTCTGGTCTCACTAGCTGTTTCTCCTGAATGTCAGCCAGGGGCATTTGGCCTCAAATTTCCCAGTGGGGTTATGGAAATTGGAAAAATCTGCTCTAGGAGCCACTGTAGCCTGTGGTGGTTCTTGGAACCTCAGGGCATTTCTTCTCCCTTTGCTGACATTTGTGTGTATGTATAACACTCAAACACTCACACATACCTGAATGTATGTCCTTTTGTGTGTCTGTTAGCTGTTTATGTGCAGATGAGAAAGAGAGAGAGAGAGAATTAAAAACAAAATCATTCATTGTTCAAGTGTTTTTGAATGCTTACTATATTGCATACTAGAACTGGACTAGACTAGTAAGTGCTATCAAGGTAAGTCTAAGAATTGGTAGAAAGAAGAGACTTTAATTAAGGTTCTTCTAAAGTCAGTTTGACAAAAACAAACCTTTGGGGAAATGAAGGGGGTGCCCCATTAGTTCTCTCGAAATTCCCTAGTTATATTCTTTCCTTTCCCCACTTGCCCTTATTCTACACTTCTGTTCACTTTACCCACTTGAAGAAGCTGGTCCGCTTATACCTGCCACATTTCTAGAGACCAGAATTATGAGTCTAAATTTAGATACCACTGATAGTTGTCTCCATTTATTTTTAAAACAATGAATTCTGAGCATGGAATTCATAGAGCAAATAGAATTATAAGGCTCAAACTCCCTGCTCTTGGCTTCCTTGTTGCCTAAGTAAAGCAGTTGCTTGGTTTTCAAAAAATAAAGTCAGAAACTGGGACTGATTGTATTTAAAACATCTGTCCTGGTTTGTTATAGATGTCAGAAATCTCAAATCATGTCACAACTTAAGTCTTATAATTATCACTTCTTACCTTTTGCCTTGTCAGATATGAAAGTAACCTGTAACGCTTTAAGATTTCTCTGCTTTCCTTCCCTGAAAGCATGCCTTAGGTACCTTTGCAGGGATGTCTTTCTTCCTGTAGCACTATAATTGTGGAGGGGGTGTGGAGGCACGTATACACATAAACAGGGTGACAATAGTGTGTTCATGTGCCAACAGATAAACACCGAGGAATACCCCAGTACAGAGAACACTCTCATCTACCCTTGCTTTGTTTTCCAAAGCTGTAGGGTGGGTAGATCACTACCATCATCCTCAACATGCATACACCAGAAATAAGCAGATGGGGGAGGCCTGGTCAGCGCTGGCCTGGAGAGCCTCTGGCCCTTCTCGGCTACGGCCTTAGTGTGGGGTCTGGGAAGAAACCTTTTAGTCTCAGGATTCTGCCGTCTTAGTGATTTCTTTTGGGAACCAATTTCACCAAACATAAACGTCGTCTGTTTGTATTTATGCAGCTTGCTCTGCCCCATCGACCTTCCTGCCCGAGTTTAATGATGCCACTTAAAAAGCCATTCACATGTCCTATCTCCTATCAGGGCTTTCAATCTGAAATTGATTTCCCTATCTTCACCTCCTCCCCCCAACACACACACACACATACACACACACACACACACACACACAGCTTCCCCTAGACTCCTTCTTCCAACTTGATTAGATCCTGTAACTTGGCAATAAGAGTTTTATTTTATTTTATTTTATTTTTTATTGCTGTGTCCATTAAGAAGTAGCGACAGTTCAGCTGCTAACGGATGCCACCTGCTTTTGGCTTGAGGAGGGGAAGCATAAAAATCAGCTCATCAGCAGAGCTAGCCTCTGTGTGCTCGGCTGAGTGAAGGAACAATGCTTGGGGCTAGTGAGGGAGGGCTAAGGGTAGGGGTGGGAGTAGCAGCCACTGAAAAGCCTGACTTGTTTTTCTGGGGGATCAGGTGTGATGTGGGCTTGTCTTCTCCTTCACAATAGTCTCCTGCCTTCAAGTTGCCTATGGGAAGGGCTCGCTTCCACACACTTTTTCTCCCATTCTGAGACACAGTCTCTCTGTCACTGTCTGTCTCTTTCTCTCTCTCTGTCTCTGTCTCTCTCTCTCTCTCTCTCTCTCTCTCTCTCTCTCTCTGTCTGTCTCTGTTTCTCCGCCCCTCTCTCTGTCTCTCTCTATGTCTCTCTCTCTCTCCCACCCCTGTCATTCTGTACAGACTATAAGCTGTCCTCCAAGAAAAGCCATAGAGTTTGATTCTTTTCCTTGGCTCCTAAGATAGCAGTGGGACATTTGAATAAGGTCAGTTACAATCTTGCTGGCAGGTGGAGGGTGGGGAAAAGAAAGTTTAAAATGGGATGTGAAATACCTAAAGCTACTGTGTCAAGGGGGAGGTCATTAAATGTACCATATGAGGCAATTGCAGTTTTTCCTCAAAATTGTTCCCTTTTAAATCAGACAGATGGATTCCCCTGTGTAGGAATCTAGGGGAGTCACAAATCCATCACTGAGTAGTTTGCTTTTTGTTTAGGTGAGCCCAGGAGGGTAGGGAGTATATTGGATCTTCATTGCTGTATCTCCCGAGTCTTTCTCTTTGGCCCCCCTCAATTCCCTTTTCTCTCTGTTTGGTTAAAACTACCCAAGAAACTATCACATTCCCTTCACAGCATGACTGGTGCCCGGGGCAGAGGCTTCGACAGTTTCCGTCATGGAGAAAGATGTGATGGCAAAAGCAGCAGCAGGCCCCAGAGCACTGAGCCATGATAATGGAAGTCTTATAACTCCTTTTTACTCCCTTCTTATTCTTCCCCCTCCCAGCTTACCACATACACACACACACTCATATTCTCTCTCTCTCTCTCTCTCTCTCTCTCTCTCTCTCTCTCTCTCATCTCTCATGTCACAGGGAGCTGGGCCTGAGAGGTCAGGGACAAGTTTTCACCCAGGACAGTCTCCTGCTAGGCGGTTGGCTTCTGTAGATCTCCTGACCATCCATACCAACAGGCCTGTCTGTCAAATGGTCCCTCCCCTCTTTCAGGCTTCAGCTGTGAAGGGAGTATGGACTGTTCTTCATGTTCCTCCTTAATGTATTAAGTCTTTCCCCCCGCTTTGCTTCCCTTGAGATGATAAAGTCCCTGAACTGTTTGAGATTGCATCTTAAAAACAAAAAACAAAACCAAGAGTCTGGGTTTTAGGCATCAGACTTGCAAAGCCATATTCAAACAACTCATCTCCTATTACCAGAGACCTCTTTTAACCAAGGCACTGTGGAATATACAAAAAAGAGTGCTCTTACTGAGTTTCCAGTCGAATTGAAACAGATGACTCTAATACAAAATGTCAAAGTGTCTGAAAGTTCAGGGTGGGGAGAATTATTTCCAGTTGATGTCTTTGGACATTTTCAGGGTTCCTAAAGGTCCTGACAGCGTCCAGCACCCTGGCTTCTCATTGCTCCATGAGATTTGAACAGTGACTCAGATATTCCTATCATTGTTCTGTGTTACATCAGAGTCTTTCTATCCTTGAAACTACAAAGATGCTCCCTAACAGTATTAATTTCCAGAACAAAGTCAACATCTAGAAGGAAGGAAGGAATGGTCAAAACCAGTTACATCATTTTAAATCTCTAACAGAAAGTATGTTCCTGACCTGAAGGTAGTAGATGGCTCTCTTCACTGGTTTTGTCATAAAGTGTTCAGCTAGGAGAGCCAGCAGAGAATCAGTGCTCAGTAGTTCTTTATTTTCCTCATCCTAGGAGTGTCCCCGTCTGGACCAGGTGTGGTAGTTATGCAGCTGAATGTCCCCAGTGTTCCCAATGGTTCTCAGGCTCCACAGACCCCATCGATGGTTCAGTGGAGTCACTGTAAATACTACAGCATGGACCAGCGGGGACAGAAGCCGGGAGACCTGTACAACCCTGAGAGCAGCCCCCAGGTAAATTCCCAGCCCAGCCTCGTGGTGGGGAGGGGGTGTAGCTTGAGTGTCTTTTGTGTAGGGTAGGAGAGCAGCTGGCAATGGGAGCCGTCAGTACCTGGGGCGGTCATGGAGGGAAGGCCAGGCATAAGCAGCAGCCCCAGAGATGTACTAAAGAATTCTTTATTTAAAAACAGTATTCTGGGATCTCTACCATAAAGACACCAAACCCTGGTGTGATCTCTTGATCAGTTGTCTGTTTTAGCATTGTTCCTATGAAGCTAAGTATGCTGACCCAGCCCAGTCTGAGAGTTTGGGTTGGAGTCCTGGGACCTGTGCTGTTTGTGTAACCTCCAGTTGGGCACTGAGCCTCTCTGGGCCTCTGCTTCCTCAATTGCAAAATGAAAAGATTGAACTAGAAAGACTATACTGAAGTATAGGCACCTGTGGCCATTTCAACAAGGAGATGCTTGTATCAAGGAGTGAAAATTAATATAACTTACATTGGTTGCCTGAATGCTTGGGACCTAGAGTAGAATTCAGACTTGGGTGGGTGGTTGGAGAAGAGAGCCCTCCTGGAGATGTTTTTGAGCCAGTCCTTGGAGCAGGGCTTGATTTTTCATCAGTGTGATATTTTTCTTTCTACTACAGGCCAATACACAGATGAATAGCCCTATCACATCTCCCACTCAGTCCCCAACCCCATCTCCCGTCACCAGCCTCAGCAGCGTCTGCACGGGACTCAGCCCTCTTCCTGTTCTTACGCAGTTCCCCCGACCTGTTGGCCCGGCCCAGGGTAAGGACAAGGACAGCGTGACTAATTCAGTTCTCATTGAACTGAGCCCTGAGGGGAACCCTATTCATAAAGTATGAGTTAGGAGGCAGCACTCTAGTAGAAAGAGCATTAGGTTTGGAGTCAGAGTAAGGAGGTTTGAATCTTGGCTCTGCTTCTTACTACTCTCAGACTTGGGGCAAGTCACTTATTCTTAGCACCTTGGTTTTCTTATCTATAAAATGAGGCAGTCAATTTAGCAATCCTTTCTAGCTCTAAATCTGTGGCTTGGGATGATAGCATCCCCATGTAGGCTCAGTGGTTTACTTCCTCTGCTCTTTGTTAATTCACCTTAGCAGTCCCTTAGTTCCTTCATGTCTAGTCATCAACATGTCCTATGGGGTCATCGGCTGGAGGATGGGATAAAGAAGCTTAATGGACTTAAGGAACAACAAAAAAACCACGTTATCTTTGGGGACATGAGAAATGACCTCCTTTCTCATACTATGATTCTGACCCCCATGGACTAGAAGAATATACCCTACAAGGAATCTGTATAAGGGAAAGGATACAAAGGGGATTGGTGATGTCTCCTTTGCAGTTCATTTTCTTTCCTAGGTTCTTTTCTGTCCCCTAATACCCTCACACCAGTAAAGGGAATTTTTCCCGTATTGAGCCAACTGATTCCATATAGTTAGCATGAGTTCTCTGTAGCGTACCATTGAGAGCAGAGGGAATTTGGATGGTGGGGCCAGCTATAAAAATATGGTTCCACTGGAGTATTCTGGCACTTCTTTGTCCAAATTCTTTGTATTTCCCTGGAAGCCACCCCAAATGTCATTGAAATCTCCTTAAGTCTTTGGAAAACTTACTTTTCCTCTTCTTTAGGTGATGGGCGCTACTCTCTCCTGGGCCAGCCATTACAGTACAATCTGTCCATCTGTCCTCCCCTGCTCCATGGCCAGTCGACTTACACAGCACACCAGGTAAATATGCTCTTCTTCCACTCTTTTTGGTGGTGGTCCTTGATGTTTCCTATTTAAGAACCTTGCTTCTAGTTCAGCCTCTATCAGTTTATCTATAGTCAAGGGCAATGATCTGAGATAGGATCTTTGGAATTGGGATGGTTTGGGGGGTTAGAAGGACCTTGAGTCATCATCTACCCATATTCTACCTACTCTAATCAGTTCTATACTTCTCAGGAGCTATTTCTTGGCCAGTCTGACTAACTGCTAGGTTTCATGGAAGATCCTCAGAGTTGGGTGCTATTCTTTTGATCCCTTTCAGTAGCCCAGAAGACACTGGGAGACTTGAGGTAATTGTTATTCACCTGAAATATAAATTGGCTTTTTAATTTTGAAGGGACAGACTGGAATGAAGCATGGAAACCGAGGGAAGAGGCAGGCACTCAAATCTGCCTCCACTGACCTGGGGACTGCAGATGTTGGTGAGTGTCTGTATGCTGGGAAAGGGCACCTTAGGCACACCTATCATCCTTGTAGACCCAATGAGGGTGAATAGATTTCAGTAGCAAGGGAGGTGGGAGGAGATCATTTACAGTGGTGGCAATCTTCTGTGCCCAGGGCCAAGGAGGAGACAAAGGAGAGATGGAATGTCTTGGTTTCCCTCTTTACCTAGCTGCCCCAGCTGCCAGGAAAGGTGGTGGTATTGGCCAAGGCTAAAGTTAGCAAAAAAAATCTTCTGAGGTGCAACCCCGCCCACACCTTTGGATTGTAAGGAGCCTGGAGATGGGGAAAAATCAGTGGGGAGTTTTGGAGAATGATTTTCCCACTTCCTTTGAGGTAGAAAGATCTTTAAGGGATTAAGGCCTGGTTTCCCCACTTTGAGCAGTTTAGAAGATTCATGTAGGGAACTAAGTGGGTGATAAGAAAAAAATATTTTGAAAACTTTTTCCCTAGATAATGCAAAGAGGATTCTGTCCAGCAGATTAAAGGTTGAAAACCTATCTGTTGATATCATCCTTTAAAAATAGTTAGTGTGTGCTGGCATGTATAGACTATTTTTCTCCACTCCAAAATAGCCCCAGATTGTTATGAATATATCAAAAAAGAAACATTCCTATACCTAAGCTTCCTTTAAGACAGGGTCACCCAAGGAAAGGCATAGGTTTCCAAGCCAGTCCATATCTAAATAATCTTGATGATCCTTTTGTCTCATACATATCTGGGAGGAAAAGGTTAATTTGTTTTTATTTATTTTATTTTTTGCTGCCCTAAGTCAAAGGCTGGAGAGAGAGGATGAAGTGAGGGTGGGAGGGTAATTAGGGAGGTTGGGTGGGAATAGAGATGGAGGGAGGTGGGATTTCTAGGAACAGTGTATATGGACTTGGTCAGTTGGATCCTTCTCTGCCAGGACACTGTCCAGTCCCCACCTTCCCCTGCCCCCTCCGCCCCTCACAGCCACATCCTCTCTCCCCCTTCCAGTCCTGGGGCGGGTGTTGGAGGTGACAGATCTCCCTGAGGGCATCACCCGCACAGAGGCCGACAAACTCTTCACGCAGCTCGCCATGTCCGGCGCCAAGATCCAGTGGCTCAAGGATGCTCAGGGGCTGCCAGGCGGCGGGGGCGGGGGCAGTGGGGGGGGCGGGGGGGACAACAACGGGACTGCCGAGAATGGCCGGCACACAGACCTCGCTGCCTTATACACCATCGTGGCTGTGTTCCCCAGCCCCCTGGCGGCCCAGAACGCCTCCCTCCGCCTCAACAACTCCGTGAGTCGCTTCAAACTTCGAGTGGCCAAAAAGAACTATGACCTGAGGATCCTGGAGCGGGCCAGCTCCCAATAGGCAGAGGAGGGGAAGAGGCCAGCACCACGGGTTGGGGCAGGGCGGCGTGGGCAAGGGATGCAGAAAAAGCACAGATGGAGATGCTGCTCCAGACAGACATGGACACACAGAGCTAGGGACCCGAGACAGAAATGGAGACTGAGGACAGAGAGACAGAGAGACAGGTGCCCGTGCATGCACACGCATGCACACACACACACACACACACACACACACACACACACACTCACACACTCACACACTGGACTCAGTCTGGGGTTTTCTTTGCCACCTTTTCCCTCTCTTTCTCCAGGTGGCTCCTCTCCTCTCTGCCTCCCTCTCCCTCCTTTTTTGAACATCCCCTTTTCCCCATCCTGGCCCCCAATGCATTTCTTTCATTTTGGGGGGTGGTATGGAGGGGTCCTACACTCCCCCATTCCTCCCTTTCTCCTGCCACCCCATCTCCTCTTCCTCTTTTTGGTCTTTATGAATATATTTATATGGACAGAATTAAGAAGAAAAAAATAAATTGATTTCCCCCCTCCTTTCACTTCCCTCCATCTTGTCTCCCTTATCCCATGAGTTAAAACCTGTGCCTACCCCTCCTCTATCCACCCCAACCCCCCAGAACACTTGTATATTGTTTGTTTGAGGTTCGTGCCGCAGTAACAGACACAGTATTTAATTGCACATACAGATGTTTGCTGGGTATGTTCACTGTAAATTTTATTTAATCTGGGTTTTTTTGTTTGTTTTGGGGGGTTGTTTGGGGGGTTTTATTTTATTTTATTTTTGTTTTGTTTTTAAATATAAAAGAAAATCATCTGTCACTGGACGTCAGTCCTGGTTTCTCTGTTACTGCCCTTGGGAGGGGGTTGCAGGGAAGGATTTGGGATAGAGTGGAGTGAGACTGCCTTCCAATTGGTTGTGATCCTGCCACCCTCTTCAGTCTCCCCTCAATCTTCCACCTGTTCCTGTAGGTGGCTGAACCTTCTGCTTCAGGGCCCTGACGGGTCAGCTTGGAGTTTGGACATGAATGCAACTGAGTTACTGGCCCAGCCCTTGTCTTCCACTTTTCCCCTGAAGTTTTTTTTTAATTCTGTGCTGGCAAGTAATAGGGGAATAAGTGTTCCCTGAAATAAAAGCTGCATTTGTAGAACCTGCGGTATTTTGATTCCCTCAGTCAGCCAGGATAGTCTCATTACTCCCTACATACAGAAGAGAGAGAGAAAAAAACCATGTCTAACAAAATAGCCCTATGCTATATCCCCTTTTTGGCCCTTATGACTTGCCTTAAATCTCACTGTCCTCAGGTTGCCCTCAGTTCTAAGATGTCTAAGAACTCAGATGTCTAGAAGTAAATCCACCTTCAAGTCCAGACTGCATAGAACCTCATTCCCCAGAAACTTATTGGTCACCCCACTGGACCCCATGTAGGAGGGAACAGAAATGGGGTGAGCTCATGCATATGTTGAGTCAGGAATTTCATTTGGGGCTGGGTATCTGTCATCATGCTAAGCTTCTCTGTTGGACTTTACTTCTGACCCTTCCTCCAATCTAATCCAGCTATTAGAGAGTCTTCAGATCTTGGAATTGGTGAGGCAATATGTTGTCATTAACAACGCGTTCTCTGCTGTGGTAGGTAGGAATACCTCCCCACCAAACTGTACCCCCCCTCCCCCAAATAATAGAAAAAGGATGACCAAGTACAATGAAAAGAACCCTGAGCTTGAAGTCAGAGGGCCTGGGTTGGAACTCTGCTAGTTCAGTTACTTACCTGGGTGACTTTGGCCAAGTCACAAGGTCTTTGGGTTTCATCTATAAAAAGAAGGGGTTGAACTAGATGACTTTTCAGGTCTCTTCCCATTTTAGAAATCTGATATCCCATGATCCTGTGGAATTCCCTTCAGGTACATATTGGCCATATTTGTTAAATCCACCTTGTGGGACATTCGGCTGTGGGTGGATCAGAATGTTGAGAGTCATCAGAGAAGGGGGAATGGGAGGGTGATCTTCTTGACTTTAATGATGACAGGAGCAGTAAGTAGTATACTGATATACATTTTTCTAAGTAGCTGAAACCATCTCTCCATTGCTATTGTTGTAAACATATAGACATCTCCCCTTCTCCCTACCCTCTCTGCCTCTTTGTCTGGTTATTTGGGTTGTTGATATTCTTAGTTTCCTTTCCACATATGGATCCCAGACCACTTTCAGTGAGTCAGTCTCAGCCTCCCTAACAGCTTAATTGGGGTGGAAGATTGAGAGAAATGTGCAGAGATGATTGAAGAAATGGGACCGTATTAGATTGCGAGACAGGTGAACTGCCCCTTTCCCCTCACTAAGGAGGAGGAATGGATATGTCTCATTGAGAAGTTACACTGAAGTCCTTGAATTGTGTTTATCCCCTGTCTCAGTTTTGAGCCTAGAGTTCCATCTGCTTGAAGTGTTTATAAAAGGACAAAAAGCCCCTCTTGGTATATTCAGAATGTAGATGCTCTATGAAGATTTGGGGAACAATGATATGAATAGTTAAGAGTTGAAGCCAGTAGCGTAAGGCTTCTAAAGCTGAGCCTGGAATAGATAGAAATGAGGTAGTATTTGGCTTTCAAAGTGGAGGAGGGGCAAGTTGTAGTCTGTCTTTTCTCTAATTAACCCTCTAAAATCTCCTGGAAAAGGGCTGGAAATAGAGGCTGAGTTACCCCTCCTGTAAGCTTAGCTGCTACTATACTGAACATAGGTGAAGGGGTGGGGATAGGCATCTGTTACCTCAGCCAGTTGTGACTGAAGAGATTTGGGGGAGGGAGGGCAGGGTCCAATACTGCCCCAGGCCTTTTAGTTTCCAATTTCTCTGTGTCAGCTGTGTTGCTCAGCTGTCCACTCTTCTCTAGCCCTGTCACTTAAACTGTGACGCTGAAGGGAGAGGCCAGGTCTGCAAACACCAGCTGGGGAGACGTGAGCATCAAGGGTATTTTGGGGGTATAAAGCCCCTCAGGCGAGAGGACAGAGCCTTCCTTTTCCATCCCTATACAACACCAACACAAGCTTCCTAACCTGGCATCCTCTTTCCTCCACTGGCTGTGGACTGACGTAGGGAGTCCCAAACGTAAGTTGCCTTTTCCTACTAGTTACCAGACCATGGCTGCTTGGGTTCCCCCACCCCTCAGCCAATTTACCTCTCCCATTTTCCTCCCCTGGCTATTAAGAATTTGGGGTGTACTGATTCCAGCTATTTCTTTCCCTGAAGAAAGAGTTGGGATCAGGAAAGAGGTTGGGGAATTAATGTCCAGGGAATAGAGTAGTAGAGGAGGGAGGTCATATTACATTGAAAACTTAAAAATAGCTAACCCCCAAAGCAGGCTGGGACAGGATCTGACATGGAGGTAGTGTTAAAACCTACTCCCATCCCCAGAGAAGAACAATAACCCAGAGTTGAGGGGACCTGGAATTCTCTACCTCTCTACTCCAAAGTGAGAATTTGTGGGAGGAGGGAAAGGAATTCAGGAAAAGATTACATGGGGTCGTGCCTATAGCCTTGAAGAAAAGAAAAAAGCCTCTAAGGAGTCTTCACCCCTCCCTAAAATGAGAAGTTTCTGTCTTAATGGAACTTCTATATGGGAATGGAGATAGCCTGCCTCTGTAATCTTCCAGTCTGAGCCATTTATGGAGTCTCCTTGTTTAGGCTTCTTTGTTTATTTCTCATTCTGGAAGAGAGGAATAGAGACCCACTTTGTGTGTCTCTCACCTTAAGATACCTGCAGTTCTCTTCCCAAAGCTCTATTTGTCCTATTTCAGAGGTGAGTCCCTAGGAATAAGAAAGGGAGGGGAGGAAGGGGAGGTAAGGAAGGATGAAGAATCTACAGTGGGATCCTCACTCTTGTAGGATGACAGAAAAGGAAGTCCTGGATTCTCCTAAATCCTTCACAGCGGAAACACCAAAGAGTGGGGTGAGTTTAAGCCTTTGACATAGGACTTTGATAGGTGGGAGGGCATACTACAACCTTCTGAGGAAAAGTAATTGAATTGATGGCTGTAGAACCTAGGACTGTGGGGGTCATCTCAGTTATACATTAATTCATTTATGATACATCTCTGTGCCCCATTCCTTCCAACATCCTGTCCCTTAACCCAGAACATTCCCTGGGTGGGCTTTAGCTTAAGCTTAATGATGTGGAATTTGTCTGAACCTTCTCTCTACTCATCCCTAGCTACAGAGGCTGAAGCAATTATTCAGGAAGGAGACAGTAGAAAAAAAGGAGATGGAGCTCCCCCCTGAGCCCCAGGCCAATGGGGAGGCCGTAGGGGCTCAAGGAGGACCCATCTACTACATCTATGAGGAGGAAGAAGAGGAAGAAGAGGAAGAGGAGAAGGAACCGCCCCCTGAACCCCCTAAGCCTGTCAATGACAAGCCCCACAAGTTCAAAGATCATTTCTTTAAGAAGCCCAAATTCTGTGATGTCTGTGCCAGAATGATTGTTCGTGAGTCTGGGAAATGGAGGAAGATGGGATGTGTAAAGTTTTGTGGGATTGTGGATTGAAAGGACTGGGGGAGAGAGCTCAACATTGCACAAGTTTAAATGAAGGTGGGGGTTGTCATGGATGTGATTAAAGAAGCCGGGATAAGTCAAGAAGATCTAAGAAATGAATAAGAGTCGCTAGGGAATGGGATGATTCTGGCAGCAGGGGACTAGAGAAGGATTTTGTAGTCTCATGCAAATGTTATTTCCCTCTACCAAGTTAACAACAAATTTGGGCTGCGGTGCAAGAACTGCAAAACCAATATCCATGAACACTGCCAGTCCTTTGTGGAGATGCAGAGATGCTTTGGCAAGATTGTGAGTTAGGTCTGGGAGCACGGGAGGGGGGTGGAGGGTACTGTTGAGGACAACTGTACCCTGGATAAGTTACCCCTATTTGTTCCTTGGTGTCTGCTTCCCCAGCCCTACTCTTACAGGACAAGCCCTCCCTGATAAAGGAGGAAGGTTTCTGGTGGCCCAGTTGGGGTTCTTAGAGCAGAGCCCCATCTCCTTGTCTCATTCACCTTCATATCTTCCTCACAGCCCCCTGGTTTCCGCCGTGCCTATAGTTCTCCACTCTATAGTGACCAGCAATATGCCTGTGTCAAGGACCTACTCTGTAAGTTTCCTTCATTCCTCCACTCAAACTGTGGGGCAGAAGTTGTGATGGAGGGAAATATGCCAGGGGATTGATCGTTCCTGTGGTCTGGAAGCCTCTTGGTCATCAGGACTGCATCACTTCTGACTTAGGAAACTGAAACTTAAGGCTTTGAGGTCTCTTGGTGCCCAAGTTCTGGATATTCTGGTTTTATTCTTATCCTGAAATGTTTAGCTACTACAGCTTGCAGATTCTTGGAAGGACCCCATACCTATCTTGACTACCAACCCTGTGCTTTGGGGCTCAAGTCCCCCTGAATTCTGAGTAGAAAGTAAGACTCCTGGGCATTCACTCAGTCCACCTGTCTTCCACAGAGGAGGACCAACTCTTCCTGTAGGCCCTTCCTTACTGCCAGTAACATTTTCTTTTCTTTCCCATCCCCCTTTTGCTCCTAGCCAACCGAAACGATCCCGTTTTTGAGACACTTCGAACTGGAGTGATCATGGCAAACAAAGAGCGGAAAAAGGGACAAGCAGACAAGAAGAATGTGAGCCTCTTCTGCCACCCCTCCCAACCCCCCAGACCTTGAGACCTCCAAAGGTTGTTCTTCAGAGAATCCTCATTCTCAGGAATGCCTAAGAATAATAGTAATACCAGCTGGCATTTCTGTAGCACTTTCAGGTTTGCAAAACCCTTAAAAAAATCTCATTTAATTCCAACATCCCTGGAAGGTAGGTGATAGTGTTACCATCTCAATTTTATAGACGAAGAAATGAACATAGGCAAAATTAAGAGATTTCCCCCGAACCATGCAGCTAAGTAAATGTCAGAGGTCACATTTGAACTCAACTTTTCCTGATGGTTGGCACCAAGGTACTCTAGATTCTCCATATTATCCCCTTAGAAACACCCAGCCTTGGGGGAGAGAACAGTAATTGATCTCTGTGGTGAGGTTACCATGTAGGATTGTAGGATGCTTTTATGAAGAGGGAAATTTATTGCTGCTAAACTGACTTTGTTTCATTTTCTGGTAAAGTGAACCAGACTAATAGATCAGGGAGATATTTGTTATGTCTTGACTTAAGCAAGGCATTGCTGAATGTTCTTGGGAAGTGCTTCTGTGCCCTGTCTTAGACCTTGAACTACAGGTTTATCCAGTGTGGGGAAGACAGGAAGCAGAGAGGGAGAACTTATATATGTGCTGTCAGAATTACAGCATCTTTTAGGGCTGAAAAATCCCTAAAACCAACAAGAGGAAACTCAATAGACGTAAATGTACCTTTGGTTACATCGTTTTATTCCCCTGGCCTATTCCTTTCCTGTTTTGCCTCATTCAAAGGTTCCATGGAAAAGGAGAGACTTTTTAATCAGACTATATATCAGTCAAGTGGAAGCTAGGTGGTACAGTGAATTGGACTTGGGAAATCCTCAGATACTGGGATCTTGGGCAAACCACTTACCCTTCATCATTTGTAAAATGAGGATGATAATAGCAACTAACTCACAAGGTACTTTTGTGGATAAAATAGGATATCACATAAAGCCATTTGTAAACCTCAAAATGCTATATAAATGCTAGCTACTATTATTATTAAGGACATTTGAAGTCTTTTCATAGGGAGCAGTTGTTTAGAAAGTATTAGGTCTAAGTTAATTGAAGTATAATCACCTCAGATATTTGAGGGACTGTCATATGGAAGATATCCATGTTCTATTTGGTTCCAGAAAGCTGAACTAAATAAAATAAAATAAATAAAAGCATGAATAAATGAAAAGAATTTATGAAATGTTTGCCACGTGCCAGGCACTGTGCTAAAGTACATTATGAAATTGAGACAGTCCAGGCACTCAACTAGTTTATATTCCCAATTATATTATATATAGATATATGTAGATGTGTTGTCAGGAAGACAACACATTTTGGGGGAGGGAGTGGCAAGGGAAGGCAGTTATGGGTCTGGAAGTCACAAAGATGGTTACTGGAACTACAAGGCAAGCCACTAACACCCTTTCCAGAGGCACTGGTGGTAATGATTTGATTATAGTTTTCTGAGAAAGAGGTGGAAGGGAGATTTTTTCTTGGAGGGCAGAGCACAAATGACCAGGGTGAAGATGAAGATACACAACCACTTCAATGGCTAAGTGACCTGGTTCCTCCCAGGCATGGCCCTCAGTCCAGTTTGGAGAGTGGAGTGACAGCAACGATGGCAATTTCAGTTCATCTCACGTTTATTAATGAATGCCAAAAGCTCAGTGTCTTCTGGGGATTCAAAAATGGAAAATGACACAGTCCCTGCCCTCCAGAAGCTAGAATTTTTATAACAGGGAGCAAACAAACAGGCAACAGATAGGCAGAGAAAGGCCTGCTCATGGGAGTGATAGGATCACATCTGTAAATTAGAATGTGTATTATTCAGGGAAGGGAATTTTGCCTCATTAATGAAAACTCTTAAACAGTTAGAATCTGTCTGCATTATAGAATGGGCTGCCCACACAAAGTAGGCTTGTGATTGGAAACATGAAAGGATAGATTGACTGTTCTGTCAAGCAAGTAGAAGAAATTTCTTCATTGTATTAGATGACCTTTAAATTCCCTGCCAAACCTAGATTTTAGATTAAAGACAAAGGGAAAGCTGTGATACCTCTCATCCACTCCTTAATTCTGGGGCTCTCTTCCTTTAGCCCCTAGCAGCTATGATGGAGGAGGAGCCAGAAGCCCCCAAAACTGAGGAAGGAAAACCCCAAGCTGGTGAGTAAAATCCTGTCTCCCATTAGGACAGGGTGATAACTGTGGACTGTGGTGTTAGGGGTAAGATCAGGGGTGGCCAAGGCAGAGCTGGAAGAGACACTTTGGTTGGCAAAAAAGTTGAAAGAGAGGTGCTCTCGGATTCAAGATGTCTGTCCCCAACTGCAGGAAATCCAGAGGGAGACAAGAAGACCGACAAGAAGACTGCTGAAGACAAAGTAAGGATTTTCCTCCATCCCTCCTCAACTAGTCCTGCTCTTCTCTTTAACTCTCATTCTTCCTACCCCATTCATAGCCATTAGTCCGTACCCATTAGTTCTGATGGTGACACTCCTTAAGTATTCCCATTTACTTTCTGCACCAACTTCCTAATATAATTCCAAAATAAAATTCCAAAATTTGTGATAAGATGAAATGTTTGTGGCTTTGTTGGGGAAGATCCCTTTCCTAGTTATCCTTCTCATTTGGATTAAAATAGTCCTGGATTCAATAGCATTGAAATTCATTACATCTTTCTGTCCTATGCTCCCCAGAACAAGCAGCCTGGATTCCAGCAGTCTCATTACTTTGTGGCTCTCTATCGGTTCAAGGCTTTGGAAAAGGATGATCTGGACTTCCCGTGAGGGCAAAGAAGGGGAAAGAAAAAGTTGTATATATTTATATGCAAAGCGGAGGGGAAGCTCAGGGGTGGGATTCAGTCATCATCCCATCATCTCTTTTGAGGTTCCATATATTTAAGTAGAAGACCACTTTATCTTATAATCTTTTCTGGTTTTTATTCTAGACCTGGAGAGAAAATCACTGTCATTGATGACTCTAATGAGGAATGGTGGCGGGTAAGAGAGGGAACACAGACTGGACTAGAGTTATAGAGGGTGGGTTGTTTTAACCTTCCATCTCTTACCGATTTCCAGAGGTTATGAACCAGTACCCCTCCTCCTCTTCTCACTACTATTTATTCTTCCCCTCAGGGCAAAATTGGGGAGAAGGTTGGATTTTTTCCCCAAAACTTCATCATTCGAGTCAGGGCTGGTGAACGGGTACACCGGGTGACTAGATCCTTTGTGGGAAATCGTGAAATTGGGCAGATAACACTCAAGAAGGACCAGGTGACTCTCCTTAAAGCAGTTATTGTCTCCTATCCCTTCTCCACCAATTGTCTCTTATCCCAGAATCCTTCCAGTTTGGGAGCCCCTGGGAATCCTAAACCTTGAAGTAACTTGTCCCTGCTCCTGATCCCAAATCCTAATCTCCTCCTCTGTCCCCTCCTCTTCCAGATTGTGGTGCAGAAAGGGGACGAAGCTGGTGGCTATGTCAAAGTCTACACTGGTCGAAAGGTGGGACTATTTCCCACTGACTTTCTGGAGGAAATTTAGGGGTGCAGGTGCCCTCAATTAATCCAGGATCATTTTATTCAGTGCCTACTATGTGCCAGGCACTATGTGATTTACAAAGATAAAAACAAAAGGCCCTGCCCTCAAGGAGCTTTCCTTCTTTCTAGGAGGAAATAATCTCAAAAACTATTTGGGGCAGTAGGAAGGGGTAGCAGTTCAGCTCAGTTCAGGGGCAGCTCAATTCAAGCTGGGGCTATCTTCTAAGAGGGCTGGTTCCCCCTTAAACTCACCTCCCTAGTGTGAGACTTGCTGAACTGGGCATGCAGGGACACCTTTTCCCCAACAAGAACTTTCCCTCTGAAGCTTCTTCCCTGAACTTGCACATTGAAGATTGATGCTGGGGAGAAGTAGGAAAAACCTCTTTTAGGTTTAGTAGATGGGGAGGAGGGAATCACAGGAGACTTAAGTTGCAAGTAAAGCCCTTTAAGTTCATTAAAGTTTTGTGGGGAAAGGGTTGGAAAAATTTGTTTCTTTAAATTTAGGGTCTTTTTTTTTTTTCTTTTTTAAATCTTTGTTACAAGGCAAGAATTGCCTGAAAGGAGGACAGTAATCTATTCAGAAATGAGATTGTTGTAAAAACAAGCTATTAATTAAAAATAATTTTCAAAAAGTTGAACTGGCAGCTTTAAAAAATAAATTTGAAAGTGGAAAAAACTACTGAATAGCTTCTATGCCCTAGCTCTTTCGTAGGTGACATAATAGGGAACAAAGAGAAATATAAGGCAGAATATCTCTGCCCTCCCGGGCACTCCAGTCCAGCAGGAGATTTAAAAAGTCAAATAATGCCTGAGAATTGGTTACATGAGGAGTAAGATAACAGCTGGCGGTTCGTTTCTGTTTGTTGAGTGAATGCATTAGGCTTAAAAAAAAAATTGGGGGAAGGATTACAATGGAATGGGGGCGTTGTAGCTAAGTGACCCCCTCCCCCAGGACCAGGGCGGCCAGCGGGGTCTGGGAACAGCGTCAGTGTTTCTCCAGCGAAGGGGGAAAGAGCCCCAGGCCTTATGATTTAGGAGTTTCACAGACAGACACACCAGAGGCGAGTCGTGCGGGGGTCCGCCCCGCTCCGCATGCCACCCGAGGATTGGGCCCAGGAGAGGCCGCCAGGGGGAGGTAGAAGATCTCCGTTAGAGAGGGAGTCTGTGTGTGTTGGGGGCGTGCTGTTTCCATAGCAACTTGCGTCCTGAGGGAAACGGAACTTGGCCGGGGGCAGATGAAGGGCGGAGGGCGGTGGTCTCTCCTATCCCCACCCTAAAAGCTTCCAAGACCCCGAATGTGTATGTGAGAGAGAGAGCCCGCGCGCGCGCAAACAGACTCCCTGTCCAGGTCCTCTCGTGGCTTGCCGTATGCAAATGTTATGATTTACATATGCAAATATGCCAATATGCCAGACCGGGTCACAGGCGGCAGGTGGCAGGAACTAGGAAGGTAAGGGGAGGGAAAGAATAAAAGGGTAGGAATTTTAATTTGGGACTAGGAACGGCTGGAGAGAATTACGGAGGTAGGCTTCAGAGTATGGGGGGAAGGGGTCTCCGTTTTAAGAAAAAAGGTGTGTGTCTGCCCTGAGACTCCTTTTCTATCCAACCTCTGTTAGGCCTGAGGTTGGCACCGCTTGGCAAGGTTGGCAGCGGAAGCCTAGGCACCATCTGCTGCTGGTGGCAAGGAAGGGGGGGGGGAGGAGGCTCAGCTGGGTTGTAGAGGGAGGGGATCCTGGGATATATTTAAGGAGCTCCCCTCCTACCCACAAACGAAAGTAGAGAAAGACACTGGAGTCTGGACGCCAGTCCCACTAGAGCTCTCTGCACCTAATTCCTCCGCATATTACTGGAGGCTAAAGACCCAAGGGCAAACGTCTTGAGAAAGCCTGTGCCCCTGTGCCCCACCCTTATCTTTTAAATCAGGAAAATGGGGTTTAGAAGGGGGTTCCAAGTAGTCTAATCGCTCGAGAGGAAGTTCTCCAGTCCAGCCCCCCCTGCGCTCTTCCTCTCCCACTATGTCCGATACCCACCCAGAGTCCGTTATTAGGATTCACTCAGGCATTGGGAGGTGTGGAAAGTAAAAGTGACATCGGGTCGGCCAGTGCTTCTCCCACCCCCCTCCTCCACACAAACTCTTGTTCCTATCTCTGCGGAGAATAAATTGTAAGAGTCAGAGCAGACCCGAGGGAAGTCCTGGAGAATGGAATGGGGGGAGAGATGTCTCCCACCCCCTTCCAACACTGAAGCGAAACCAATTTGCCGGCTCATTTGCTGCGATGCTGGGGGGTCGGGAAACCCGCGAGGGCTGCTGTTCTCCATTCCCTCCCATCCTGCTTACACACACACGGGGTGTGTGTGGGGGGGGGTTCGCTCCCCTCTCGGAGCCGGCAGCTGTCCCTAATTAGAGCGGAGGTTTAATTGGATTTATCAGCAGTTAATAGGAAATTAAGCAAAGGGCCCGAGAGGCGGAGGGAGCTGGGGTGGGAGCAGGGAGAATACAGATTGGGAGGTGGGATGGGAGTGTACGAGTGGTTTTTTTTTTGGGGGGGGCTTAAGGTCATCGAGGTCAACTGTAGAAACTAGGAAAGAGGAAAATAATATGTATTGGGATCCCCCTTACATGGTTGATTACACAATGTATTGAACCCAAATCGCAACCAGGCTTCTTTGTTGGGTGGCCACCCTTACTAAGTCACAACCCCGAACCCAGGTTCAGAATGCAAAACCAGCCTCCTGGAGGAGCCACTGGAAGTGTGAGGAAGGGACAAGTAGAACTGGTGTCCCAGACCTCCCAGAACACCCCCTCCGTCGTAGCTATGATAAATGATTCAGCCTTCAGCAAAGGTTAAGAAGTCTAGCCCAGAAATCGGACTGAATTGAAAACAGATTGGGTTTAGGACTGACTGTCCACTAACTAGGCTCTCCATGGACTGAAGCGGGCTGGGTCTCATCCTCCCTGGTAAACTAAGCAATGCGACTTACCCTGGTGGAAAGAGCCCTAGAATTAGGAATCAAGACATCCAAGTTCAAATCCCAGCCCTACTTACTCAACTGTCCAACTTTGGGCCAGACATTATGTAGCTTGGTTTCTTTAGCTACAACATTAAGAGATCGAACTATCTGACCTCTAACATGTCTTCCAGCCATTCCATAATTCTAACCCTTGAGTTCCAACTACCCCCCCCCCCCCAGCCCTCCCATCACAAGAAATAGAAAAGGTGAGACTTGGCAAAGTTAGACAGTTGGCAATGTTGGAGACCAGGAAGTGGGGTCAGGGTTCTGCCCAGGGCCCTTATTCTTTCAGCCCTGCAATGCTTTTCCCCTTTAGACCAGCTCTTCTTTAACCCTTCTATGGGGCTGCCTCCCCAATTCTTGCCTCCCACTCCAGCCCTATTCCAGTCTGGGCCTTTCCCTAAATCCCTCTAGTGGTTCCTTTGGTTTGCATAAACTCAATTTGCATATTGATGTGCCACCCTTACAAGGCTTGCCGGGGATTGGGGGGATGTGTCGCTGGAGGGACCCAGGGGTTCCTGCAGAGGGTCCCCTATTTGCATTACCTACGGCAGCTACTACTCTATGTTTTCTGAAGATAAGCCCTATTTCCCCCCAGGGAGGTGCCTCAATGAATTCACTTCCTCCTCCTCCCCTGTCCAGGGAGGGGGAACCCTCGAAGAAACGGGTGGAAACTCGAGGGGCTGAAGCCTATGAGCTCCCTCGAGTAAGGGGAAGCTCCAAATGTGGCTTGGGCCTTCCAGGAGCCCCGAGCTAAGCTGGGGCTGCAGGAAGCTGTTGAGTCAACAGCCGGAGGCACCTCGTGTCACCACGACCTCATTACACCGCTAACGAGGCCACGATCCCCCGGGAGCCCCAACCTGCGCCCCTTTGCCTGGCGATCTGGAGAGGGAACCGAGGGAAGGACTGACGGACCCTGTGTACACAGGAGCGAGTCCTCAAGTCTGGCTGTGACTGTCCCTTTGTGTTTGTCCTTTTGTCTATCTGTCTCAGTGTGAGCCTGTGTGAGAGAGAGTCGGGTGTGTTTGTATCTCGGTGACAGTGCGTGGGCGTGTGCCTGGGTGTGAGACGCGCTGTATGTGTCCGTGTGACAAAGTGACGGATTGTTTGTGTGTGTGTGTCGCCCCCTCCTATTTCCTCCTCTTCCCCATTTCTATTCCTCTCTCCTCTCCCGGCCTAGCTCCCGGCTCCGCTGCCTCCATCATCTCCATCCATTATTGAAGAAACAGCCGCGTCCGCTCCAATCACATCAACAAATCCCCATCACCGCCGACACCCCCCACCCCCACCCCCTCACCAGGGCGCGGGAGGGGGAGTCAAGGAGTTAGGGGGGATCAAAGACGTGCCGCGTGGGGAAGGGGGAGCAAGGGCCGGGGGAATAGAGCTCACGACCTCATGCCCCGAGCCGAGGGGGAGGAGGGCTGGGGCCGCGGGCCGGGATGCCTGGGTCCCCCAGCGGGAGAGCGCTTTGCATAAACAGATGGTGCGGATGTCTTTGTCTCTCTCGCTCTCCGTCTCCGCTCCTGTCTGGCTGATGCAATAATGCACATCTCGGAGCCTCGGGACCCAGCTCCCTTAATAGCGGGAGAGGGGGGTCAGGGAGAGGGGGACGGCGGGGCGGGCGGCGGGGAGGGGGAGGAAGCAGCTCCCGAGCAGATGCTGATTTGTCTTCCTTCCTGGACACCATCTCCTCCCTCCAGCTGCAACGGGGAAAGCTGAGAAGGGGAAGGGGGCATGAGACTTCAGAGACGTTCTTGGGAGTGCTACAACCCGGGGTCCTGATGTCAGGACGGGGGTGGGGGTGGGATGAGAGAGAGACTGAGACAGATGGGCAGAGACAGGAAAGGTAAGATCAAGTTGGTTAGAGGACTTGGAAGATGCTTTGGGAGCAAAATGCCAGGACCTTGGATAGCGTCCCAGAGGGAGGAGTCCAAGGGGGTAGGGGTAGCTACGGCTCTGCGGGGTGGTGGCCAATGCCACAGCTTGTTACCTCCCCTCTGTCCTCGCGCCGCACGCCCCTGGCCCAGCCACCTCCTCTCCTACCGGCCAGTTTGGCAGAACTCTCCAGGGCTAGCGAGGCCAGCGTTGGCCATCGGGCCCAAAACGCCCAGGGAGCCCGAGCCCCCCAGGGCTTTGGAGATCTGCCAGGCCCACCCCTGAGTGCGTCCCCATCTTACCGATCTAGGCCCCGAGATGCACGCACGTGGCAGACACCCACATACACCCCGCTCACCTCCTCCCACCAAATGAAGGGGTAACCGAGCTGAAGAGCCCTTGTTCTTGTCCTGGACCTCTGGGAAGGGGCCCCTGGTCTGTGGCTTGGGAGCGCCCTGGAGGGCAGCTTCCACCTGGTCCAGCAGGGGGAGCTCCGAGGCTTTGCTCTGCATAGTGCTGAGCATCTCAGACCCGAAGCCTGGTACCCTCAGGACCTCCCTGTTGGGCCCGCCTCATTTCAATATGCAGTGGGGAGGACTGTTGGATTAGAGGGCCCCCAATCAGCGCTAATTAGGCAGATTGAGCGGCCTGAGCCCTTCCCTCCCTGACAAGTTTCCCCAGCTGATCCACAACTAATGACTCTTTAGGACCAGGGTTCTGTCCCAGAGTTGGTTGGCAACCTGCGCCCCCAGTTCGGGAACTAGGAGAGGAGGAGCTGTTAGCCCTGGGGCTAGAGAAAAAGAAAGACCTAGGATCAGGAACAAGAACAAAAAGGGAAAGAAATTGAAACACAGCAGAGACAGTCAAAACGTTGAAGGGACAGGAAGAGACAAAGAAAAGTCGAGCAAGAGGTCGTTAGCCACAGAAGAGAAATGGAGGGAGACAGAGACAAAGAAGATAGAGTGGGAGAGAACACTCAGGAAAGACCAAGAAAAATGAAAAAGTGGAGACAAAAGAAATTGGGGGGGCAGATAGAGCTAGAGAGACAAAGAAAATCAGAAATGGGGGGAGCAGAGCTTCCTGTGAGGCAGGTAGATATAATAGAAAAATGAAAAGATAAAGAATCAGAGGTGAAATGGTTGCAAAGATGCCCAAGACCTTTAAGTTCTTCCTGAGATTGACTAGGCACCCAAGTGATCAGGAAGGAAGAAGGTGGGAGAGGCTGGAAGAATGGAGAGCAAAAGCTACTGCTGGGCAGAGAAACTTGGTTAAGGGCTTCCCAAACTCAATAACTGAGAAATAGGAAGCAGGGAGGTTTAGGTAGACTGGATTCTTCAAGCTGCATATAATCTGCCCCTGGATTAAAATAAGCGATGATCTTCCTCCCTCAAATGCTTAACACAGTCCCTTTGTCTGACTTTTTTTTTCTTTTCCCAAGTCCTCTTTCCATAATAGGAAGGGGATGGGGAGATGAGGTTCATATTCTAGGGTCACCCTCTTTCCTTTCCCCACACTGGCACCCCCTTCATTCCCCCAGCTGTGGGACATACTGGAGCCAGATGTGCAGTACAGATGTGGCAGAGGCAAGAATAGGATGTTTGATTTTTTTTTTCTTCTCAGACATGGGGGTTGGGATAGGGATAAGGATAGGGAGGGAAATGAGAAAGTGGGAGTGAAGAAAATCAGGGACTGGGGAGGTGAACTGGGCAGTGACATCTGATCTGAGAGACCCTTGGATAAAGTGTGAAGCTCAAAACCACCCCTTCTCCTGATTACATAAAGAGGCTAAGATCAGAGGAGAGACAGAAGCTGATAGTCGGTTTCTCCTCTCTCTCTCTCTCTCTCTCTCTCTCTCTCTCTCTCTCTCTCTCTCTCTCTCTCTCTCTCTCTCTTTGTTCTCTGTGTCTCTGACATTTTATCTCATTATCCTCCAGGGAGGCTGAGAGAACCGGACCCTTCAGCCTAATTACTTAGTAGCCTAGCTGCTGTCATGGACAAGGGGGGGGGGGGAGGGAGGGGAGGAAGGAAGTTGTCAGTAGAGTTGCAGGTGGTGTGGCAGGAGGAGAAGCAGACTCTGCTGGCCTGATGAGGGTCTGGAGGGTAGGAATCTCAAAGGGAAAGGGATTATTGGAGAATGCATTGTCAGCCCTAGGGGGTGTGACCCCTGGCTCCAAAGTTGGGGGGAAGACACAGGGACTACTTTCCATCTCTGAATCAGGTAGGAAATTATCCCCTAACAATCAACCCACTCAGGGTGAGGTTTCTTACTTGTAGGAAGACAATTTCCACCTTTCCCTTGCTTGATCTAGCTTGCCTGCTTGCGGTGTCTGCATCCAAGTCTCAGGGCAGTGGGGGAGGGGCCATTTCCAACAAACACATGATCCACCCAAAATGTAGAGACTGCAGTGAAGGGAGCCTCTCCCTCCCACTCCTCTCAGAAACACCTTCTCCCACTACCGATCACCCACAGGTGGTCTGCAAGACAAAGATATTGTTTTTAGGTATCTCTAATTCTTTCTGGCTCTCCATCTCAGGTCTAGTCTGTTTTCCTCTAAACTTGTGCCTCCTCTCCAATCGCTAATGTAAATTCCTCAGTCACTGCCCTCTCTTCCCCCTCCTGTTACCCTGCTTTCTTTTCCCTCTCCCTTTCCCTTCTTCTCAGACTGAATCACCTTCCTTTTTTCTCCCCCCCTTTTTCCCTTCCCCCTCTCATCTTCACAAGAGGGAAGAGAGTCAATAGTATACTTCCCCCGATGGATCCATTGGTTCCTCTACTCCTCATTCTAATACCCCTGATGTTGAGGAAGGGGCTGTTTCTGATCATGAAATAACATCTAAACAATCTAAAGCTATAAATTCAACTAGATTTATAGATCAATGAGCAAAAACTAGAATCTGAATGTGGGTTCCTCCTGAACCGGACTTCTTTCACCTGAAAGCATCCTGTCCCACCAGGTGGAGAGATTTTTTTATACTTTGGAACTTATTTAAGGAAAAAAAAAAAAAAGCTTCCCCATCTCCATTAATAGAGCTCCTAAATTGGCCCCACCCCATTCAGACTAGTTCTTAGGAGAGGGGAAAAGGATCTTCCTATTACCTTAGGTGCCAATATTGCTGAGCAATTAGTTTATCGTGTGTGTATGTGTGTGTGTGTGTGTGTGTGTGTGTGTGTGTGTGTGTGTGTGGTGGGTTTCTATCGCTGTGTCTCTGGCTTTGATCCCAAATTTGATCCAATGGGAACTAAGAAGAGGAACAACGGGATGGTGGTGGAAGAGGCATAGGAACTATCACAGGGCCCTAGTCCTTAACTCTAAACCTTTCAAAGCTGCAGATATCTCTACTTTCCCTATTCTCCAGACTCCCTAAGTCTCTTCTGATCACTGTCACAGGACCTACACCCCTGCCAACTATTCCTGGGAGGGGGCTCCAATGATGAACAATCTCGGACCAACTCTTGGTTCCTGCCTGTCCAAAGGGACATCTCTCTCTCTCTTTTAAAAATTTTACTTAATTTAATAATAACTTTATATTGACAGAATCCATGTCAGGGTAATTTTTTACAACATTATCCCTTGCACTCGCTTCTGTTTCGATTTTTCCCCTCCCTCCCTCCTTCCCTCCCTCCCTCCCTTCACCCCCTCCCTCCCTCCCTCCACCCCCTCCCTTCACCACCCCCTCCCTCCCCCCCTCCCTCCCTTCACCCCCTCCCTCCCTCCCTCCCTTCACCCCCTCCTTCCCTCCTTCCCTCCCTTCACCCCCTCCTTCCCTCCTTCCCTCCCTTCACCCCCTCCTTCCCTCCTTCCCTCCCTTCACCCCCTCCTTCCCTCCCTCCCTTCACCCCCTCCTTCCCTCCCTCCACCCCCTCCCTCCCCTCCCGCCACTCCCGCCACTCCCTCCCCTAGATGGCAAGCAGAGGGACATCTCTCTCAGAGAGATTCTTAACAGGGGGTCCATTGATGCCCAAGAAGTCTTTGGATAGATTTCTGGGAGTCATATATTTGGATGGAGAAACTTTTTTTTTTTTTTTTTTTTTTGCTGAGGGAATTAGGGTTGACTTGCCCAGTGTCACACAGCCAGGAAGTGTTGTCTGAGATCAGATTTGAACTCAGGTCCTCCTGACTTCAGGACTAGTGCTCTATCCACTGAGCCACTTAGCTGCCCCCAGAAGCAATTCTTTATTTTCATTAACCTTTAACTGATTTTATATTTCCTTCAATTATGGATTTTAAAAAAACCCATAACCTTATTCTGAGAAGGGATGGTATGGATTTAAATCGATTGTCAAAGGAGTTCATGATATTTAAAAAGGTTAATAACCCCTGATCTAGTTGAATAAGGTCCAAAGTTGGAGCTGACAGGGAGACAAAAATCCATGTATCCTATCCTCGATTCCTTTACTCTGCCCCAATTCGATCTCCTTCCTTCGGTTTTCCTGGCTGGAAAATAGGGTTTTCCTTCTCCACACTCTGCCCAACTTCTTCCAAGCCCCAATTCTCAAAAATACTTTGGCGCTCTGCGTGTACATCGGGGGAGGAGGTTCGTGAATTGTTCAGAATGTGAGCGTCCTGAGCTCTGGCTGACTTGGGCAGGGGTGGATTCCGTAGTGGAAAGTGTGGGAGGCAGCCTCCCATTCCGGACGCCAACCCCCGAAACCCTTTTCCTAGTCTTTTCCCAGTTCCGCCGCAGGAAGAGAGAGGAGGCGAAATGGAAGAGGTGGAGGCAAACTCAGGGCTGGGCTGAGCTGACCCCTCCCAGAGCCCTGGGCAAACGGGGTGGGGGAGAGGTGGTAACCTCGGAGGAGGAAAAGAGGGGAACTGGAGGAGGAGGAGGAAGAGAAGGAGGAGGAGACGAAGACCGACGGGAGAAAACAGAGGCAACATGTTAGGAACCAAATTTTGGGACCGTTTCATCCGGCAAATCAAGAGAAACCCCGGAGTGAGTTCCATCTCTCCATGGGCCCCCCTTTGCCTTTCTCCTCCTAGTTCTCCATCCCTACCCCACTATCTCAATATTCTCCAAGGTCTACCCTCCTGTCTCCGTTGTCTTGTAGTAACCGTTCCTCTTAGTTTTTTTCCATCTTTGTGCCCCCTCCCTTTCCTCTCCTGTTATATAGCCTAACTGGGTTTGCAGAAAAGGGGCCTATGCTGACTAAGAAGGGGAGCGATCTGGGTGCATTGGGAGGATCTTGGAGGGTTAGCATGAGTGCAGAAACGAGAAATTTAGGGACGGGATCTGAAAATGGACCCCCACCCCAACTCCCGGCCCCTGAATGAGAAGGCAGGGCGGCCGGGACTAATTCTTCTTTGTGAAATAACCCCTTCGGGGTTTGGCTGGGGGGAGGGAGATATAGGGAGAAGTAGAGGGAACCTCCGAGATAGGAATAAGGAGCCCGACTCTCCTTCGGGGTGAAGATAGTCTACTTCTAAGCATCTGCTCCAGTAAAGCCCTCATCCTCCAATTTCCCCACGCCAGCTTATCCCGCTAATCAGCTTCATTGGCCTGGGGATGGGCAGCGCTGCACTTTACCTGCTTAGACTCGCCTTACGGAGCCCCGACGTCAGGTAAAGGCCTACGGGAACTAACAGGGACACCACCCAGTAGGCTTGGGGTTGGGCTGGGAAATGAGGGTGAAAGAAGCAAAGAAATCGCTGGGGCTGATGGAAATATTGAGGACCACCACCTGAGAAGCAACGGCGGCGGGATCCCTTGGGCTGGATTTGCCTTCGGATATTCCAATCCACCCACCCTTCTCGGACTGTGGGACTTGAACCTCGCTCCCCCTGCTCCCGTCCCCCGCCCACTTCATCCAGCATAAGCCTTGGGCCCAGCTCAGGTGGTCGGGGTGACCGCGCTGAGCTCCCTGCCCGGTTGCTATGGCGACGCCACTCTGCCCGCGGCCCGGCGTTAGGGCTGGCGGCTAAATTGCCGCCGCGGGGGATGGGACCCTTCCTCACTCCTAGAATCAAGCTGGGGGAGAAGATTCAGATCGTTTCCTGACTCGCAGTCTCAGGTTTCCTACCCCCTGCACCCTTAACCCTAGACATCCCCTCCAGACAGCCTTCAAGGCTGCCCCTTAAGTCCTCATTATGCTTCCCCTAAATTCACAAATAATCTTCCCAGTGCCCATAATATCCTCCTCCCGCGCCATCCCACCTCCAGTTTGGCCACAGTACTACCCCTCCCCCCACACACTTCTTTCCAGCGATCTTACCTCCTCCCTCCGCCTTTCCGACCCCCTACCCCCACCCCGCTCTGTCCCAACCTTGCTCTGTTTTGCGAAGCACGGAAAGTGAAGGGCTTGGAGAGGTATCCCTGAGCTAGAAGGAGGAGGGGGGGCTGAGCTGTCAACTACGAGCCCCACGCTGACAGCGGTGACAAGCTGCCTGTCGCCCGCCCCGTCAGCTTCTTCTAACGTCGTTTTCCTCCCCCCAACCTCCCACCCCCGTAGATCAGTCTCTTGTCAGGGAAGACAGCCCCTCCCTCCCTCGATTCCCTAGAAGGGGGAGACCCTGAGGCAAAAAGAGTGGGAAGGAGTCAGGACTTCCGCAGAGGGGACCATTTATTTACCATGCCCTTTCTTCCCCGGTCCGCTTTCCTCAGCTGGGACAGAAAAAATAACCCAGAACCTTGGAATCGCCTGAGCCCCAATGACCAGTACAAGGTAACACCACCTCTCCCCATCCTCCTGAGTGCCCTGCCCCTCGCCCACAATCTCCTTTCCTGCCTCCCCAAAGTACCCTGACGCTTCATAGTCTCCAGACTGGAAGTTGGAGCGTTCACAAGTCGCACCCCCCTACTCTCGGGTCCCTTCTTCCTTCTGCCCTTGCAGCTGGGGTCCCAGGGCCCCTTTCCATAAAGTCGAGGGTCTAACCCGAGGAATAGATTGGGGAGGGCTCCCAGAAGAAACCTCCTTCCTTTCCGCCCCTCCTGCTTCTCTCTGCAGTTCCTCGCAGTTTCGATGGATTACAAGAAACTGAAGAAGGACCGGCCGGATTTCTGAAGTGGGGGCCTCTAGGAGGGTGTATGTGGGGGGGGGAGTGTTCTTGCAGTGGGGCTGAGGTCCAGTGTCTGTGACCGCGTGGGGCTGGGCTGAGGGCTGAGGGGCAGCAGACTGAGTGTCTCCGTGCCAATAAACACCGTCCTGAAAGTCCGATGTCTGAGAACAGGGGGAAAGGGGAGGGGGGCTTCAATGTTTGGGCTTCTTCCTGCCTGGGCCTGGCTGCTCGAGACTATCGGGAGCACTTCGCAGTGCTCCTGACTGCCAGAGACGTAGGTTCCCACGCTCTGGAGGGACTGGCCTTCCCACCCCCGATGTCCCGAACAGCGGAAGCACCTCTGACACCGTCCAAATCCCAGGCGGTTTGTGAGGCTGGAATCGGAGATCAAGAGACCGAGAGCACACACAGGCTGAGGCCCGAGGGCAGAGCGCGGTTCGTGAGAGGCACCGGGCCAGGAGCCTGCGTGTCGGACGTGCACCAGAGGCCCGAGCTGGCGCTGCTGCTTCCCTGGGCACGAGCTCAGGGGGTGTGTCCGGCGGCTCCTTCAGCCCCACCCTCAGCGGGACAGGCAGTACGTGCCCTCCCCCTGCCCTCTCCGAGGCGGCGAGGAACGCCGAGAATCGCTGTGTACCTGACGTCTTGCCGCAGGTCTAGACCCCTACAGCTTCTGCCAGCATCTTCCCGCCCCCCCTCACTTCAGGCCTCCCAAGTGGAGGGCCCAGGGACAGCTCCGGCGTCTCCTCCTCCTCCACTCCCGGTCCCCTCCCTTCCCCCAAACCCCAATCTCGGGGGATCAAGCAGAGGCAGCCGTGGGCAAAATACAATTTCATTTAACAAATTGAATTTGCTGCGCCTGCTAATCACGTCTGGTGTCGGCACTGATCAGAGTCAGAGGGAGGCAGCCTAAGCCCCGTGGCCCCATGGCCCCAGGGAGGGAATACAGAATGTGAGGAGGAGGAACACGAGTCATCCTGTTCCCCATCTTTTCCTGCTCCCCCTCAACTAAAAAACAGGAGACAGTTGCAGCATTTTTATTAGATTAAAAAAAAAAAAAGGTCTAACTTTGAACCCCTTTCCCCATCCAAAGGGCTCACTGCCCCCTTCCAACTCCATAGAAAAGCAAGAATAGAGTAAGGTGCTTTCAATTAATGTAAATTAGGGAAAAGAGGGAAGCAATAGCATACACCACATCTACTTTATCCCAATTTTCCAAAGAACATTAGAAAACTCAGCTACAAACTTAGCAGGCTGGGGAGAAAGTCTTTTTTCATTTGGGACCAAGAGCTTTCCTTTCCCCCAGAAAAAAGGAGTAAGAAAGTGCCTCCTTTCCCCAAATCTGCTTAGCAGGAAGGGTTAAGTATCATCCAGTTCTTCGAAGAAGAGAGGCAGCATGACCCATTAGCGCTCCTCAAAGCCAGGCATGGGAAAGGTCCTGGCAAAATCTTCCACCCGTTGCTTGAGACTGGCCAGGCGCTGTCTTGTTTCAGGATCATTCAGGAGAAAGGATTTGAAATCTTGGAGCTTCCCTGGAGAATGGGAGGGACGGTAGAGAGAAGGAAAAGGTTGGGGTGAGAATGAGCTGAAGGGCTACTCCCTGGTTCCCTTCTCCCAAACACACTTGACCAAGGGACCGAAGAAGAACAGACTGTTGGGTGAGCAGCTCCCCCAGAGTGACAAAAGTAGGAGAGGAGAAAGGACATCAGTTTCAGGATGGACTGTGGGCAGTTCCTTACCCTGACCACTCACCTGTCTTGCTCTTCACATCTAGCCCAATGTGAACACCCTCATCAATAAAGTTCACCACTTGCCGGAAATCATCTTCTCGGAACTGTCGAGAAGTTAAGGCTGGGGCTCCTGTTTAGCAGAAAGGCAATAATGGGATGCAGTGGAGGCCCCGTTCCTAATCACAAATAACTATGAAGAGAATGGCCTCTTCTCATTTTGGAGGCACTATGCTAGTGAGAGGGGCCGAAAGATGGACAATATCTCCTCTGGTGTCCTTGAAGCCCCCTCAGGGTAGTTCATTGTTGCCTTCTCCCCCCACATACCAAGTCTGAGTCCCCCTGGGGTGATGGCACTGCGGTCCCCTGGACAGGTATTCTTATTGGTGGAGATGGACACGAGTTCCAGCACTCGCTCAGCCCTAGCTCCATCCAGCCCTTTGGGCCGAAGGTCGACGAGAACTAAGTGATTATCAGTGCCGCCTGAAAGAGAAAAACCAGGTAAGATGGGAAGAAGGGATGCGTGTCATTAATGTCCTCCTAGGAACCCCCAACAATCTTTCTCATATAGAATGAGCAACACTCCAATGGTTATTAATAATGACTCCCATGACCCCTCACCAGACACCAAGGAGTAACCCCTCTGGATAAGTGCATCAGCCATGGCTCGGGCATTCCGAAGGACCTGCTGGGAGTATTCCCTGAACATGGGGGTATTGACCTAGAAGGGACACAGAGGAGAGCAGCATTAGCATCCAAGAGACTGTATTCATACTTACTCCATTTTTGGGAACCAGAAGGGTCTTCTGGTCTAGAAGGTCTTAATTTGAGGTTCTAAAATATTTTTAAAATAGGTTTGAATTGTATTTCAGGGTAAATGGTGTCTTTTGTAGTTCTTTGTATTATGAGAAGGGATTCACTGGCCTTACCAGTCTGCCAGAAGGGTCTAGGACACAAGGTTAAAAATCCTTGATCTAGAACAGGGGTCCTTAAACTCTTTAAATAGTGGGCCAGTTCACTGTCCCTCAGACTGTTGGAGGGCCGGACTATAGTAAAAATAAAAACTTTGTTTTGTGGACCTTTAAATAAAGAAACTTCATAGCCCTGGGTGAGAAGGCCGTAATTTGAGGACCCCTGATCTAGAACATCCCCAATTTTACAGGTGAGGAAATTAACTTGCTTAAGTTCACAAAGATACTGACACAATCCTTATGTGTTGCTGCTCTCCTTCCACCCCCTCCCCCAGCAAGAACTCGTTTAATGAAAAGAAATGAGTATTACTTACTTTCCCCTAATCTTGAAGGCCTTATATCATGCTCCTCTCCACCCCACCCCCAACAGATGCACCTCTTTATTTCTCCTTCTGCCTCCACTGTCACTCTAGCAGTAATAAGAGATGAAAAATATATGACTCTAGCACTAACACCCCCTTTGCCATGTTGCTGTACAATAAATCTAGCTCTACCAGCATCCAGGCTGCCTGTTCAAGAAGGTACAATAGGTAGCTCATTCATTCCAACCAGCCTCTTCCCATCAGGGCCACCCCCATCTACCTGCTTGAGAGCCACAGCTACAGCTGCGATGGCATGGTTGTGGGGCCCACCCTGCAGGGAGGGGAACACGGCAAAGTTGATTCGGTCCTCAAATGTGTAGGGGATTTCTTGCCCAGTTTTGGGGTCCACCGATTGTACCCCTTTACGATAAAAAATGAGTCCTGACCTATGAGGAGAGAGGGGGAAATTAGGTGAGGGGACTGGCTTGTGTGGACTTTGGGATTGTGGGGATGAAAGGGTTGAATGGACTAGATAGCTGGCAATTTAATGGAGGGAAGGAAAACACAGGAAGAGTCCAGCTTTCGTTGATTTTTAGGTTCCTAAGATTATCTGAGATCAGGATTTCTGTGTAGATTAGACACACAATGGGATTACAATTGGAAGGGGAGCAGACAGATCTGGTCAAGTCCAGCTACTGATCACTGACTGGTTATACAAAAAGAGTAGGGAACCAGGAAAAGGACATTATTCTGAGATTTACATTCAGGACAAAAGGGCGCCAGGAGAGTATCTGGGAGATGAAGAAACAAGAAGCTTCTGGGCAGCCCATTCCATTTCCCAAGTGGATCCTCAGCTGTTTTCCCATCCTTTAAAAAATTCCTGTGAGATGGTTTTATCACAGGGTTTTGAGGGGGTCCTGTGACCCATCCTTATTCCCATGTGTGCATGTGTCTGTCTGAATAGAAATGCAGAGAAGGGAAGAAAACTGGTGTTTGAAGAACTCCCAATGGCAAGCCCTGACCTGGCCCCACGCAAGGTCTTGTGGGTGGTGGTTGTGACGATATCTGCATGGTCAAAAGGTGAAGGAATGACCTTGGCGGCCACCAGGCCACTGATGTGTGCCATGTCGGCCAGCAGATGGGCTTTGACCTCATCACACACCTAGAGGAAGAACAGGAGCTCAGCAGGTGGGGGAAGGTGACTACCTCCACAAAGGGCCCAGCCCAACTCACCCCAAGCTCTGCAACTCACCTGTCTCATTCGGGCGTAATCAATAAGGCGAGCATAGGCACTGGTGCCCGCAATGATAAGACGTGGCCGGAACAGTCGGGCAGTAATGGCCAACTGGTCATAGTCAATGAGGCCAGTAGAAGGCTGAACAGATGGACAAAGAGGTAACTGAGACTCCGGGAGTGAGGAAGAAAAAAACAACCCTCTCCTCTCAGTCCCCAGGGCTTCAGAGGTGGAACCTTTCCTGTCTTCCACCATCCACCTTCCAAGATCCCACTTTTCTTTCACCCTGATCACTCACATTCAGTTTATATGGCATTGACTCAAAGAAGATGGATGTGGCAGAAATTCGCTTGACACTGGTCATGTAGCCATGAGTAAGGCTGGGGAAAAAAGAGGGAGAGACAAGCCACAGAGATCTCAGAGCAGGGAAAAAACCCCACCACAAAACCCAGGTTTCCCCATCCCCAGAGGCCCAGATTCCTTTCATTGCTTGTGTCCTAAATCTCTTCCTCAACTCAGGTTCCCATTCCTTCCCCCCACCTTGGAAAAATCGCACTTAAGCAAATCTCCCCTAGAACATTTTGGATCTAATTTCTGAGCCCTTGGCCCTCGCTTGTCCTAAGTGTTTCCTCCCTGCTCCCCTCAAACTCACTGGCCTCCGTCAGGCAGATCCAATCCCATAATCCTATCGTGGGGCTGCAGGAGAGCTGTGTAAGCAGCCAGATTGGCTGGAGACCCTGAATATGGCTGGACATTGACTCCCCATCTGTCAGGGTCGAGGTCAAAAGCCTCTAAGGCACGTCGCTGGCATAAGAGTTCAATTTCATCAACAATCTCTGCTCCACCATAGTATCTGTCGTTGAGGACGGGGAAGAAACAAAAGGATTAAGTCTGGACACAACAGGGTTTTATGGCCTACTTCTGAAGGGTGTTAGATCCCTTTCAAGTTACCTATTCCAACTGAAACAGCAAGCAGAAAAAGCTAATTCATCTGAGGGACAGAGACATTGGAGAAAGAGACAGAGATAAGAGACATACACACACAAAGAGAAACAAAGACAGACAGAGGGAAGGATGGAGGGAAGGAGGGAATGAGAAAGAGAATGAAAGGTTAAGTTCACTCCTCCCCCCACTGCCACAGTTCCGGCCTCCTACTGGCCCGGGTAACCCCCATCTCACCTCTTGCCAGGGTAGCCCTCTGAATATTTGTTGTTCAGACAGGAACCCAAAGCCTCCAGGGCTGCTCGGCTACAGAAGTTCTACAAACATGGGGAGAAGGTGTTATAAGGGAATACCCTACCTCATCCTGGTTCCCTAAAATAATGCCAAACCAGCCTGGTCCTTCCTATTACTGAAGCCAGCGCTGTACCAAGGAGAAAAATAACCATATGCTGATCAGCATAAGAAAATAAATGGGAATTTGGGGAGTTCTGTGGAAGCTGCATATGACACAGAAAAGTTTAGAAACTCGGAAATGCACAAAGCATATATATATATATATATATACACACATATCAATATATTTTATCTTTTAATGCCATAATAATCCAGACTTCTCTAGTACAAAGGGAAAGCCAATACATTTTATGTGTATTTTCCAGAGAGCAGTTGTCAACCCAAACCCAGATTATAGGAGGGATAAATGGATTAACTGAGCTGTTTCCTCTAGAACAGAGGGTCAAAGTATTCAAAAAGTATTCAAAGTATTCAGGGTGTTCTTTAATTTTCAAAAATCCTAAAGATAGTTCAGAGATATTTAACAAGATAAGACCACACAGAGAATGCTAAAACGTTCAGCAAGCCTGAAGAGATCCCGTTCTACTTCTGTTCCACCCACTCTACCTCAACCCAGCACCATGGCCCCAGAATGCTCCTACCTCGGAGGCAATGAGCTCCAGGCCCCGGCACTGTCTATCCTTCTCCCTTTGTAGGAGCTCCCACATCTCAGGGTCGCTGTCAGACAGACTTTCCTGGCCTGTCCAGCCTCGGGAGCTCTCTCCAGCCTGGGCTTTGGCTGCCTCTCCATGTTGGGCCCGAACAGTCACCTGGAACAGCTGACTGCATCTCTGGAGAGGCTGCCAAGGCAGAGAGAAATCACTACCTATGTGCACAGACCGGTCCCCGCTGCCCTGCCCCCAAGGTTTGGCTCCGCTCGGCTCAGCGTGGGTCATTACTGAGGACAGTTTGGAGGCCAAAGTTCAGAAGCAAGTCCAAGGGGGTAGCTGTGATCTGATCTACTCCAGTCAGACAGCAAGGGGCGGGAGGAGGAGAGCTTCCCACAGCTGGGCAAAGTTTGGAGTCCGGGCTCCTAGAAGCACAGCAAACCAACCGCTTCGGAGCCTTCCTATCCCAACCCCGGGCAAGGGAGCTCTCCCCCAAGTCCCACAAACACACCAGGCCGGTGGCCGACAGGACATCAGAGAGAAAGAAAGGACCCCGCGGAACGGGGAGCGCAGCGCCCCGCTCGGAAGCCACCCAGCCGGGCCCGGGGTCAGGCCGGGCCTGCTGGTCTCCGCTGCAACAGCGCTGAAGAACGGCCCCTGTCAACCACACCCCCCTGTCAATCACAACCCTCCTTCCCTCCCTGATGCAAGCCGCAGGGACCGTTGCATCACTTGGGAGGGAGAGTTCGGTTTTTTGACTTCTGCTGCAGGCAGAGGATGTCCCTGGAGGCCGAGGGGGATGCCAGAACAAAATGGGGGTGGGGTGGGGGAAGGGAGGCCGGAGGGGCAGAGATCGAAAAAGTGTGGCGGTCCTGGAAGCGGGCATGCTGCACTCGCCCGTTCCTGCTCTCCCATCTCCGTTAATCCTATCCACTCCAAGACACCTGTTAAGTAGGCGGGCCTCCATCCTCTACTTTCTAAAGGTTGGAGAGTCCGCTCTCCTTTCGAACTTGTGCTAGCCTGGAAAGTGAGGGGTCCGGGAAGTAGGGTGGGCTCTCTCCACATGTCGAGTATCTCCTCCCTGCAAGCTACGTGACACTGCCGGGGTCGGCATTGTGGGGGGCGGGTGAACAGGACCCACGTGGCACATTCGTGATGGGGAGGGGGGGGGCGACACCAGCCCGCGGTGCTTCCAGCCCTGAGCTTTCCCCTCACCCACTTCCCTCCTCCCCGGCAGTCCCCTCTCCCCACCCCCGGCCGCGGGCCACGTGCTACAAACTGGGCAAAAACTCCAGGCCTGAGGAGAGCCCACCGAGGGGGAGGGAAAGTGTGTGCTGCGTCAACCTGCCTCTAAAGCCCGGCCACCCCTGGCCTTACCCGGAATGCACGAAGCAAAGGGAGAGGTAACATCACGGTTCGGAGACTCAGCCAGTCCTGCAGAACACCTGGGCCCCCAGCAGCTCGGAAGAAGTGGGACGCAGAAGCGCATGCGCCAAAGACTGGCTCGTAGCTCCCGGCTATAAGACGAGGCGGGATGGCACATGCGCAGAAGAACTTTGACAGCGTCTTCTGGGAGTTGTAGTTTTGAGGCGGCTTCCGTTCTTGTTTCTAACCTAAATTAACTTGGTGGGGAAGAGTGTTGTGGCGGGAAACAGCGCGGGTGACTTCATAGAATTCCCAATCCCTCTATTTTTGTCCGCCTGCATTTTTGATTTCCTTCACAGGCTAATTGTACACTATTTCAAAGGCCCATTCTTCTTGTACAGCAAAATAACTGTTTGGACATGTGTACATATATTGTATTTAACTTATACTTTAACATATTTAACATGTATTGGTCAACCTGCCATCTCAGGGAGGATGTGGGGGGAAGGAGGGGAAAAGTTGGAACAAAAGGTTTGGCAATTGTCAATGCTGAAAAATTACCCATGAATATATCGTGTAAATAAAAAGCTATAATAAAAGAAAGAAAGAAAGAGCGGGGATGGGGTCTCCTCCTCAGGAAGAATTTACGATACTAAATTCTTCCTTCTGAGATGTATATCTGGTCGGCCATAGTCGTTTATATGTTTTATACCCCTCCCCCACCCCACCTCTGCCTCAGGGTCCTCAGTCTCAAGGTCCTCAAACTACAGTCCTCAGGCCAGATGCAGCAGCTGAGGACTTTATCCCCTTCACCCAAGGCTATGAAGTTTCTTTATTTAAAGGCCCACAAAACAAAGTTTTTCTTTTTACTATAGTCCGGCCCTCCAACAGTCTGAGGGACAGTGAACTGGCCCCCTATTTAAAAAGTTTGAGGACCCCAAGCTCCTTAAGGGGAGGGAGGTTTTTGCCTTTGTATTCCCAGAGCTTAACACATAATAAACATTTAATAATTGCTTGTTGACTGACTGTGTATTCCTTACTTTTAGCCCTAAATCCCTCTGGGCCACAGAGAAGATTCAAACTTGGGCCTTCCAGTTTCACAAAATCCACATAGTTCCTCCCAGATTCTTTCCTTGATTTCTATAAACATGTTCAAGTCTACATCCTTAAAAATATCTTCACAAGCCTCTACCACAAGCCATGATCTCTACAAGATATGTCCCTATCTCTTTTCTCATTTTCACAGCTTAACCCTAAGAAAAGGCTATTTACACCCTCTGTGTAAATCCTTTTTTCTGACTCACTTTAATCTGACTTCCAACCTCATTACTCAACTGTAACTACCCTAGCCAATAACACTAATGAGTTCTTAATTGTCCAATCTGAAGGTCTCTTCTCAATTCTCATTCTTCTTGACCTCTCTGAAACATTTCACACCACGGATCATTGTTTCTGTTTTTGTGACACCCCCTTCCTTGCTTTTCCTCCTATATGTATGATTTCTCTTTTTCAGGATCATCATTCATATCCGCTCTCTGTGTCTTTCTTTCTTTCTCTTTCTGTGTCTGTATCTGTCTGTGTGTCTTTCTCTGTATGTCTATCTCCCCCTTTTTCTCCTCTCTCCTTTCCTCCTCTCTCAGTCTCTCTCTCTGTCTCTCTGCCCCTCACTATCTTATAGGTTAATTATGATCTCTATACTATGACTCCTAGTGACATGGATGATATAGACACCAAAAGATGGCAGGCACCAAAGTTGAAGTTCGGTCATGTGAAAAATTCACATTGGCCATTTTCTTTGGCAAAAGATAGATTTATTTAGGGAAGAGGGTACAGACAAAATGAAGGGATACAATAGACACTGGGAATGCTAAATATGAAATAGAGTGGGAGAACATGTGCAAGAAAAGTTCCTCAGTGGAGCTCACAATTATCCAGTAGAAAGGAGCACCCCATGAGGTTGGGGCATGTCCTTAGCTGGCAGGCTAAATCCTGAAAGGGACTTAGCACCCTAAAAGAGTTAGCTGTAAGGAGGAGAAATGGAGTTGAGAGATATCATGCAACATTGAGGAGAGGTAAAGGGAAAGATACCATGAGGCAGAGTGCCGGTGACATGCTGACCCAAAGGAAGGCAGGAGCCATGGGATGGCCCATAACTAGATTTTATAAGGAAAATTTAATCTCAGCGACATGACTGGGATTTCTGACAGAGCATAGCAAGGTGAGACTTCCAAGACCTCTACAGAAGTCATCTCAGAGGTTTGACATAACTTGGATTTCTGAGTGGGTGGCCTCCTCAAAGGATGGGACCAGGGAGCTAACCTGCTATCTATCAGTGCCTTCTCTCTGCTTGCCTCAGGGATCCATTCTTTAGTTTCTCTTACTCCAACACAACTCAGTACCTCATCACTAGATCTATGTTTTCAGTATGATAAGAATTGGGAATTCCCTCTATTCATGGAATCATAGACCCAAAGTGATAGTGATAACTATAGGGAACTGGGTTTGAAGTAAAAAAACAAACAAACAAAAAACCCGGGTTCAAATCTCATTCTAGATCCTTACTGTGTGACTCTCAAAGTTTTTAATCTTTCTCTTTCCTCATTAATAAAATGATGAACTAAGTGGCCTTTAAGTTCCCTTCCAATTCTAAACTTGCCATCCTGATTTTAAGTCCTGTTTCATCAGTTTTCCATTGGACATTTTAAATTGGATTGCCTTTGAATTTGACATTTTAAAAACTCAACTCTTTTCCTTCAACCCACTCCTTTTTCTGAACTATGCTGTTTCTATCTAGGGTGCCACCATCTTTACAGTCAATGAGATTTACGATTTTTGTGTCATCCTGAAACTTCTCACTCTTCCTCATCCCACAAGATCCACAAGTTAATTGCCAGATCTTGTTATTTCTACTTCCATAACATTTCTGACATCTTTCCTCTCCTCCCTGCTCGCACAGCCATTTCTTTACCATAACCCCTCATCACTTCTTACTTAGACTAATGTAATAGCTTTTGAATTATCTCCTTGACTCAAATCTGTTCCATTCTAATCCATTCTAAACTCCCCCTACTCAAAAAACTGCACTGACTCCCTATTACCTTTAGGAGCAAGTGTTAATATGTTTGACTGACATTTCAAGTCTTTCACAATCTGATTCCAAATTACCTTTTCAATCTTATTACACATTACTCATTGCCATAAACACTATGGTCCAGGCAAATTGGAGGTCTTGTATGATGATCCATCTACCACATCTGTATTTTTACAATGATTATTCTATCTCCTGACATCTGTCCCTCAGAATCCCTAATTTTCTTCAAGCTTCAACTCAAATATACCTGCTCTACGAAACTTTTCCTTATGCTTCATCTGCTAATGCCATATATCTTGTATGTGTCAACATATGTGCGTGCTATCTCCCTCAGCCAGACTGTTAGCTTCTAAACAACAGGAACCATTCATCCTTTTGTTTTTGTCTCACATGGACTAACACAATACCTGACTTTAGTAAGTGTTTAATAAGTGCTTATTGATCTTCTTTTTTCACTGAATCTTTCTGGCTTCATTTCTCTCTAAAACTTAGTTTCCTCACTCAAAAAATGATAGGTTCAGAAGAGATGATTTTGTCGTGTCATTTTTTTTGTCTCTTTTTTGCTTTTTCTTTCACTTTGGGATTTGTATCATACTTATTTGTATGTACCTGGTATCTTCTCGAGTTAAACTATAAGTGTCTTGAGGGCAGGGACTGTGCCATTTCAGTTTTGTATGCCCATCATTCTTTTCGACTATGATAATCTATGAAGCAAACTGACAGTGGAATGGGTTATTCATGAAGCCTTGGGCTCTCCATTACTGGAGGTGCTCAACCAAAGGCTGAAACACTTTTCAGGGATGTTGTAGGAAATGCTGATGCTTCTGGTAGCCAAGTAGACTAAATGACCCCCGAGGTCCCTTTCACTCCAGAATTCTGTGATTTTTCCATCTCTGAAGTTCTATGACATCAAAGGTCCTGTGACCATCAAAGGTAGCCTGGAAATGGAAAAGCAATAATAAAAGGACAATGATGGGGCATATAAAAAGGGAGTGAATAGAACAATCTGCTTTGATGGGGATTTTTTTTTTGGAGGAGCCACTGGGGATAGAGGCCTCAGATGCTGCTCTTCTTCCCCCTCAGGTGAAAGTAATTCTTCCCTTTTCAAATTTCTCATTGCTCTGTCTGGCTCTCCTTTGCTCCTCCTATCACTTTATGACTTGTAGTATACATATTTGTATGTACCTGACATCTCTTCCAGTTAGACTGTACGGTTCTTGAAGGCAGGGGTTGTCATTTTTCAGTTTGGTACGCCCACCATTTACCATATAATTGATACTTAATATGTCTTTGGCACTTGTGTAGGACCAACTGGGGAAGCCACTTCCCTCCACCCCCTCAACAATCCTCAGTCACTTCACGTTGACTCCTCAGAGGGCAAAAATGTACAGGCAGGCTTTGAGTATATGAAATGGCTCCTGCCTTTTGAGTACCTCTAAGCAATGTTCACCAGAACAACCCGTATTAACATCTCCAAGAAAAGTTGACGAAATAATAGTCCTTATAATCATCCTCAGATTTAGTCTCTCTCCGTCTCTTCTCTGTCTCTGTCTGTCTGTCTTTCCCTCCCAATGCAATCCAAGTCCCTGCCCTTAGAGAAACAGATTTCTTCACCCTTCTCCCCTTTCCTTCCCCCTCCACTTCACTTTCAAAGCCCTCCAGCTAGGAAACCCAGGTCTGCATACCTCCTTTATATTGTTCCCCCGGAGTGAATTTCTGCAATAGGTTCTTTGCTCACCAAGGTGAGAATCCTATTTTAAATCTCATCCCCCTACATCCCACTTTAATGACTCGGTCCAGCTTCCCTAATCTAGGAGGCATAGCCCTTCTTCATCCTTACACCAGCTCCACCTATCCCTAGGTGTTGAAGGCTTTAGAGGAGGGGACTTTGTGTCTAAGCTTGTCTGCCTCCTCCGGCTGGAGTTCCCCAGGGTAGAGGGGACTTTGTGCATTGGAGAGCTGTTAATGAAGCTGCAGCCAATTAACGCCTGGGCAGGGGTTAGAGGCAGATAAAATTAGCTACAGCTACAGAAGGAGGGAGAGAAGTCTGGGGTTGAGGGCTGGCAGTTGGGAGTGGTGGCCAGGAGGCTCATAGTAGGGGGTGGGGGCAGCATGTAGTCAGTATATACAAAGTACCTGAAGCATTTGGACACCCGCCCAATTTGCCCACTTCCACTTTGGGGACCTCCATCTCTTCCCTATCTCCTCCACAGCCTCTTCTTCCCTCCTTTCTCCCATCCTGTCGGTCTGCAAACTCAGCGCCCATGAAATTAAGGAAGTAAAAGTAAGATCGATGGCTCCAGATGCCATACACCCTGCCAGCCCCTCCCTTTCCACTCTGCTGCCCCCCTCCCCCACTTGTATGTCTAATTTAGCCAGTAGGCTTTCCCCTTCATCTTCCTTATCACCCAGGTCTTCATTCTGCCTCCCAGACCCAGCCGCTTCTCCCTCTTGTTCCCATTTGGCCCATTCATGCCTAGTCTCACTGATACCTGTGTCTCTTCTCCTTTCCCTACTATAGACAGCTTCTCCCCTCTGCAATGTTTCCTTTAAGGAACTGTGTATTTTCACTGATTTTAGAGACATCCTTTCGTTTTTCTCAAGGAGCAGCTCTGCCCTCTCTTTCCAGTGTCCCTCCCCTCTCAAAACTGATTTCAGTCTCCTCCTTTTTCTCTTTTCACCTTCATCCCCACTTCAGTTTCTCCAGTTACTCCCAGAGTGGAGAAGGAGGTGGCCAAGGTGATCCTCATGGTACCACCTTTTCTCTCAACTCCAGCCACCTCTGGAAAGGGTTCACACAGATTCATTTGGATTTGACTTTATTTTTCTTCCCTTTTCATCCGACTTGGGGGTGGGAGAGGCATAGAAAAATAAGAAGCAGCAAGAAGGAGAAGCAGGATAGGGCTGGACACCACTGCCCATTGAGGAAGGTCAGCAGGGGACTAGCAGCTCCCCATCCTTTCAGCTCTAACTTTTCTCCTGCCCCAGCTAGGGACTTGGATGCTCACAGAGAGGTGAATAGGTATCATAAGGGATCAGGCATAGTAAAGGTGGGGGCTAGACATTACAAGGGTGGGCCAGGATTATATGTGGCCAGGAATTACTAGAAGAGAACTGGAGTATAAACATCTTGGGGTAGTGGACTGGATTTATAGGGAGCTAGGTTAGAAGGTGTTGGGGGAGGAGCTGTTGACCAGCACTGGCTTTGGAGATTCTAAAGCCTAGGGCAAAAGCAATAGAAATTCTCATTGAACTATTTCCCCTTTTCTTCTCTCCTCCCCCTGGGGAAAGTGAAAGTGATTGGGAAGGAGGGGCTGGGGTCTTCTGGGAAGGGAGACGGACTGGAAGAGGACAGAGCTAAGGTGAAGTGTCTGGAGTCCTGGGCAGCAACACTTTTTCCGAGGTGGAAGGAAAAATCTTAAGAGGGTGAAGGAAAAGAGAGGTGATCTGTAGGGAAGGAGAGATGTGCGAGGACTCCCGTGGGAGTTCCCACCGCTCTTCCCCCCGAATGAAAGCCCCTCCTCCCTCACCCTGGGCCAGGTGGCGCCCAGGCTTCCCTGTCTGCCCAGCTGTCGTCCTCATCTGATGCGATCCCGGGGCAGAGGGAATGTGGGAATATATTTGGGATGAGGGGCTCCCCGACACCCTCCTTTACGGGAGGATTCGGTTTGAGGGAAGCAAAGGGCAGTAGCTGGGGAAGCAGGGGAATTGTTATCCGAAGTAGGGGTGCTCGCTCTGGAAGTTGTAGTCCGGGCACACCTTCTGCACCAGTTTGTAGTCAAAGCTGAGGAAGGAGACGAAGATGCAGATGACTTTGAAGGGTTTGGCGCAGAGCCACGCGGCCTGGCTCTGAGTGTGCTCCGTGAAGCACACTTGCGATGGGTCGTACAGGCAAGGGCGGTGCTTCCGGGCTCGATTTGTCTTCTCATACTCCACGTGGCAATTGAAAGCCCGCGACTCCTTGGCCCCGGGGACTCCCAGGGCTCCACCCAGGGGACCTGCCAGCGCGCCCCCGAGGGCACCTCCCAGGGTTCCCCCCGACGGCATCCCTAGCGATCCCCCCGAAGGCACCCCCAGGGGAGACCCTAGCCCAGAGAGGGCCGCCCCCTCCAGGGCCAGAGTGGACTGCAGAGGGTGAGGTGACGGCCCGGTGAGCAGGACCCCTCCAAACTCTACAAGCTTCGACGGTGGCACTATACTGACGCTTAGGTTGCCCAGGCTGGAGGAATTGTGCCGGAAGTAAACGCTGAAAGTGCCGTTGACGTGGTCCACTATCTTGCCAGTCACTAGCAGAGAGAACTTGAGGGTGTGCACCCGGAAATAGAAGTCCCCCCAACCGAAGATCTTCTTCGCTCTGGCTGCTTTGACCGAAGGCTTCCTCTTGGTGCGTTGTGCTGGGGGGGCTAAGCCTGCCCCGGCCCCGCCCGGCCCCCCAGCCCCAGCCCCGGTATAGTTAGTTGGCCAGGCCCAGTTCCAGGTGTCGGCAGCGCCGTAGCCTTCAGAGGAACGCGGGGCCGGAAAGAGGCGGCCTGAGGAGCTTGCTCCAGCTCCAGCAGGACGCAGCTCCAGGTAACGAGGGGTCCGGGACACCGGCAGTTGTGCACTGGAGGCCTGAGGAGTGGGAGAGGAAAGAGACAGAGAGAGACAGAGAGAGAGAGACAGAGACACAGAGAGAGAGACAAAGAGAGAGAGAAAGAGAGAGAGAGACAGAGAGAGAGAGAGACAGAGAGAGAGAGACAAAGAGAGAGAGAGACAGAGACAGAGAGAGAGAGACAAAGAGAGAGAGAGACAGAGAGAGAGAGAGAAAGAGGGAGGGGTTGGGAAGGTAATCAGGATCCCCTTCCCCTGCTCCTGCCCCTTCTCTTTCTGTGAACCGTCGGAGAACGAGCCAAAGATACATTATTTTCCATTTGTCTCATACTTCTCTTTGCTTTTTCTTTGAACCCTGTCTATGCTCTTTCGGCCTCGTCTAAGACATCCCCAGTCCCCTCTGTTCCTGAACCAATTGTCCTCTCTATCCTTCTTCCCTTTTTGGAGAAGAGAAGGGACGTCAGGCTCTCGGTTTGTGGGGAGAAAGTTAAACAGGGCAGGGAGGTAGGAGGAAGCGAGGAAAGCCGCCTAGTACGGCCAGCTCCATCTGTGGCCCCCGTGTCTGCTCATTAATCAGGGTAGGGGGGCAGCAATCTATCAAAATCTGGAGGTAGTCTCGGGGGACTGAGGCGGGAAACTGCGACTCAGCAACTCAGGACCGGGCCAGATGGGGCTGAGCCAATGCCGACCCCGGCGGGGGGTGGGAGCAGGGAAGAAGAGGCCGGCACGAGCCGCCTCTTCCCTCAGCGGCTTGCGCTGCCTCCCTGCCTTCTCAAGCTGCCCGCTGTACTTTTTTTCCCCGTCAGAGGGGGGCGCTGCGGAGCAAGAGATTGAAGCTGGCTGGGGGAGTCCTCCGAAAGTTGCTCTGGGGAGCGGGTTGCGGCGGAGCGGTCAGACTTCGAAGACCGAACCCCAACTCCAACTGTGCCCAAAATGAGACCCCCCCCCCGCCAGTTCCCGTTGGAGAGGGCAGGGGTGGAAACCTTTTTGCCCCAAGACTTGAAGGAAAGCAGTAAGGAGAAGGGACCGGTGTGCCCCGCCTGCGGCCGCTACCTAGCTGGCGCCCCCGCCTCCCTCTCTCCTCCTGCCTGTCTCTCCGTGTCTCAGGTGGCGGCCGATCCGGTGAGACAGCGCTGGCGCGAGTACAAGATGGATCGAGAGGCGGGAGCGGCCGGGCCAAGCCCGGGCCATCAATTATCCGGGGGCGGAGGCGGAGGGGGGGCGCGGGAGAAGAGGGTGCGGGGAATGAAGGAGGAGAGGAGAGAGGCAGAGTGAAGAAATATGGAGATGCTGGGAGGCTGGGGGAGCGGAAGGAGGAAGGGAACGGTGCGTGTGTGTGTGTGAGTGTGCGTGTCTACACTGGTGCGAATCCAACAGTGTGTTTTCTCCGTGTGAGGCGCCGAGGGCGAAGTGTGTACACGGGGTGTACATTGTGTTTGTGCACTCGAGGTGTTCTGGGAGTGTGTACAAACCATGTGTGAACTCGCGGTGTGTTTGTACACGCTGTGTGTGTACACTCCAGTGCGGGGCCGGAGGCCCCTGGAGCCTCGGTGTGGGGGGCGGGGAGCCACAGATGAGCCGGAATCTCCGTCTAGCCGCCGCCGCCGCCTCAGTCCCGCAGCGCTGCGATCCCGGGTTATTAATGCCGCCGCCGCCTGCTCATCATACATATTTATCGCCCCCCCCCTCCTCCCATCCCCCAGCCCTGCCCAGGTGAGGGGGGCGAGGGGTGGGGAGAGCGTGAGAGACAGAGACTAAGCACTGAACGGGGTAACGAAAAAGAGGGAAAGAAAAGGAGAGCTGAGGCGGAGAGCGAAGGAACAGCCTCGAGCTGGGGGTGGGAGCGAGGGAAGATGAGGGAACTAGGACTTCTTAGACTGGAGGTGTATGTGATTGGAAAAGCCTGTGAGCCCTTTGGTCTACGGGATAAGGTCGGGGGCCAAAAGCCAGCCCCTTGAGCCGCGGAAGTAGGGGTGAGCCAGCGAGGGATGGTTTAGCCCTTTAGGCTAGGAAGAGGAGCGGAAAAGAAGCGCTAGCCCCGAACTGGGCTCGTGCTTTTGCCCTGCGGAGAAGAAACCAAGCGTCCCCTCATCCCCACCCCTCCGCTGCCCACACAGTAGATGAGAAATCCAGGCTGCGGCTGGTGCCGCGACCGAAGAGCCTGCCTCGGGTCCGACTGATTCTCTTTTCTAGGACGATCGAAGCTACGTTTCTTTCTCTCACCCACTCCGAGCCCTTCCCTGTTTGCCTCCCCCTGCCTCTTGCCCCTTACAGTTTTCCAAGCATTCTGTTACCCACCTTCCATCTAAGTCCTGGCCTAAGGTCTTTCCATCCCTGGTAGGGAGGGAGCCCAGCTAGGAAGGAACCCAGGCAGGTTTTTGCCAATTCCCCAGAGACAAACTCAGCTGAAATAGGGGAGGGACTGGGAACTGGGGGTCCTGAGGCAGCTGGGAGGGGGTGTCTGAGAGGCGCTTGTCCATCCTTCCTTCCTCACACCGGGTGTCTGATCCCAGACAAATTGCTGTCTCGCCTTCTCTGATCCCTGCAAATCCCATGGCTTTGGTCCTTTCTCCCCCTTCCCATTCACTGCAGGAGTCTGGAAAAGATGAAAGGAAAGTGTGCATATGTGGTGTGTGTGTGTGTGTGTGTGTGTGTGTGTGTGTGTGTACGCCCGTGCCCTGACCGACCTTGGATGGGGGAAGGGATAGTGACCTGGGCAGAGAAAGGGGTATATCTATGGGAAAAAGGAACTGAGGAATGGGAACAGAGAATACAATGAAATAAAATCTTTTTTTTTTTTTCGTCTTTAAGTTCCTTTCTCTATTTCTCCTTCCCTTTCTCCCCCTCCCCCCCTTTTAAATTTCCGAGGCTCTGGGTCAGAGTCTCTATCTCAATTTCTCTCTGACTTTGTCTGTCTGTCCCTGTTCTCCACCTCTCTCGACATTCTTGTTAACTCTTTTTTTTTTTTTACTTCTGTCTCTGATTCCTCTGTCTCTGTCTTTCCCTGTATTGATGTCATTGCCTGTTTTAGGGGCTGGGGGAGATACAGTTTGATCCAAGAAAACAGAACCAGGTATGTCTGGATCCTGGAAGCTCCTGCTGATACCTTTGGGCCTACTTAGCTTTCTGATGAGGACTAGGGCTCCTTTCACTTGTCGAAGTGGGGCAGTTTGTTCAGAAGTGTCTAAATGGGGGAGGCAAGTGGGGGACTGGCAGAGGGGGGCGAACATTCACCAAGGCTTCGGTTTAATTAAGCTAATTGGGCACGGTGACATTTGCAGAGGGGAGAGGCGAGCGTGGTTGACAGCACAGGGTTGGGGGGGGGGAGAGGGAAAGGGAAAGGGAAGAGAAGCTTGTCTTTACCAGAATCTCACAGCCTTGGGCCGGTGGGGGTGGGGAGGGGAGATGTATTACAAGCTGAAGTGGTATACTGAGGAAATACTGGATGGAGAGAGAAAGGGGGCCTTTTCATTTCAACTCCTTCAGCCCCCGAATGTGAGCAATTGAGTGTAACCGGGAAAGGGGTTACAGAAAAGCGTTAGGAAGGCATATTAATTGGGAAAGTAGAGGGATGATGAAGTCTGGGATATTAGAGAAGCTTGAGAGGACCCAGGGCATTGCAGAGGGGAAAGCCCCACCAAGTACTCCTCCCCCACTAGTCTTCCTCCATTACAAAAAGAGGGTGAAGAGAATGGGGAGAGGAGGCTGGTAGTGTGGGGGGAGAACTCCAATTTTTCTGTCTATCGGAGCCAAAGGGGCAGATGAGTGGGTCCTGGGGTCTCTTTTCTAGCTATTGCCCCCAAACCCTTCACAGATCTTTGTAAATGAGTATACAGACAGCTAGTCAAGGGACTAAGTCTGGAATGGGAAAAGATGTAGGCTATGCCCCCCCAGCCGCATTGCAGGGATCCCCCCCCTTCCTGCCCCCACCTTGTCCCTAGGCGAGATCAGCTGAGAAGCGCTGGGACAGTAGCCATCCCACAGTTGGTCGCTCTGGTATCTTAGGGCAGTGGTTTAGGGACCAGGAGGAAGGAGACTGAAGCTATGAGTATATACACATCGTTTTCCATCCTCTAGGGTCCTACTAAGACAGGACAATCAGGACAACTGGTGTCAGTGTCAGAGGGTTATATGCTATTGGGAGTGGGGGTATCCTGAAGGAGGATTCTCATTCTAATTACACAGGGTGGGCCAGGGCTGCAGAAGGAAAGAGAGGGGATCACGAATCACTGTGTGGGTGGAAGAAAAAAAGAGTCCGACCCCAGCGTCTCTACTTTTGCCAGCAGCTTCAAAGAAGGCCCTTTTACTCGTTTCCCTGTTGCTCTCCCCACCTAGGGGCCCAGCCCAGCCTATATCCCATACACACTGGGGGACCTCTCCCCTTCACCTCCAGAACGGAGCAGAGATCGGAAGATGATTGTTGACAGTGGTCACAGATCACTAACCCATTACCCCATTTTGCAAGGGCAGATAGAAAGCTTAGGGTTGTAAGGCTTTCCAGAGGTCATGACTCTTGCCTCCTTGTGACCTTGGGAGAGGCTCAGGGTTGGGGTAGGGGTGAGAGAAAAGGAAGGGCACAGGGCTGCAGAGCTGAAAGGTCCTCTCTTAGCGTCTAACCCCCTTTCCCTTCCCCCCAGCCCATCTCCCGGGCCGCAGCGCAGGGCTCACTGCTATCTGAATTTTGATTTTATTTTATATTTTATTTCCTTGCTTCTCGGAGCGGGTGCCCCCCGGGAGCGGTCCGCTCCCCTCCCCTGCCCCCCCCCAGCCCCGCGCCTCACTTTATTATTGCAATAAATGTGTCTATAAAGGCGCCGGCTCCGGGGCGCGGGGCTGAGGGGGGGCGGGGGGCAGGGATGTAATTTCCCGAAGCAGGAGCCGGAGGCCGGCGAGGCGGGGTGGGGGTGGGGGAGGAAGGTGTTTGGGGGAGGGAGAAAGGAGGGGACTGGAGAGGGGAAAAGACTCATCAATTTCCACAGCCCTTGATCACATTCTCCCCCACAACCAAACCCTCTTAACACGCTCCATTCCTCGCTATCACCCCTCTGATCCCCGTTACCCCGCTCTTTTCCCTCGCTTTTTCTTCCGTTACCCTGCTCTTCTGCTACTTATTCTTTTCTGTCCCCATTATATCTAGCTGTATCTCTCTGCCCCCTCTATTCTGCTGTCCCTCATTATTTCTATTTGCTATTCAGCTCTCTCCCGACTCCCTCACCTCCTTATTTCAGTTCCCCTCCTTCCCTTCCCGGTTATAAGCCGCGATGTTTTCAGAAGCTCTGGTCGTAGGGCGACCACTGAACCCAGCCGCTGCCCATCTCGCTTCCCTCCCCGCCGACCTGGCCTCAGCTGCGGCCCCAGATTACCCCAAATCCCTGTGCGCTGCTCCCTTCTCAAGGCCGGGCTACGCGTGTCTAAGTGGCCAAGCCAGAGATTAGTAGGGGACCGTAAGGGGTGGAAGAAAGCGGGAAGCTCGGCCGTTGGAGTGGGGGGCTGTGCCCAGGGAGTCTCGGGACACATTTCCCTAAGACCGGGACTCCTGTGTTCTGCCTAAATGCACCTTCTTCCCACTCCCATCCCACTGTCTGCTCCCAAGGTGGAGAGTCCCAGAAAGCTTCTACTCCGCGCCAGAAGCTAATTAGTAATTAGTGATTAGTGATTAGTTAGTATTGATCCTGCCCCGCCCCAGTTCCTGGCGGGTGGGCTTCTTCCCGAAGCGGCTTCATTTGCATGGGGAGGGAAAGAGATGTTCAGAGACTGAGAGGCAGACAGACAGAGATAGAAAAAGGCAGAAAAAAAACTAGGCAGAGACATCAAATATATTTAGAGATAAATGGAAAGCGAGAGAGTAAGAAAAACAAACAGATTTTGAGAGAGATTAGAAGGGGGAGGAGGAAACCATGAGAGACAGTAACTGCAAAGATAGGTGGTTAGAGAAATGGATAGCAGAAAGAGAAAGATGGATAAGGAGAAAGAGAGAGATAAGAGAGAGATAAAGGAGGTGTATGAGATGGATGGAAAAAAGAAAGCTGGGTTAGACAGGAGATAAGGGGGAGAGGAGAAAGAAGAAAAGAGCAGTAAAGATAAGGAGGAAGGTTGGGGTTTAATAGGCCAAGGATGGCAGATTGATAGGATGGTTTTGTGGGTGTTGAGGGGGTGAATATTCCCCAGACAGTTCATCCCTGCTATTCCAGCATATGAACCATGCTTCACCCTCTTCTTCCCCCTTAAAAAAACAACCCAAGGGCATTTAGGCATGGATACACACTCTGACACATATCTGGCAACTACCCAGATTCTCATATATACTCTAAACACAAGCTAGCTCATACCACAGACCCATACTTAGACATAGGTACACATATACACAGAGAGAAATACAGATATACTCACAGATCCAGATTACTCAGATATACAGGTACACACGGAGATAAACATATTTGGACATAGACACACACATATCTTCAGTCCCATAGATACATACATTCACATGTATGGATACACACAGATTCACCGTGCGCAGTGCACACACAATCATTTTCATTCACTCTCCCCAAGTCTCTGCCAGATGTTTCATTTCCCTTCAGGGGGCAAGGAAATTAAACCAGCTTGGTCAGCTGGGGGAGTTTGGTTAAGGGAGAAAAGAGCTGGAGGTGGTAGAAGGGGAGGGCAGGAAAGAAGTGGAAGGCTGATCAGCTTCTGGGACCAGAGAATTCAAAGCTCTAGTTAGTAGACCCCATCACTCCTTGTTGAACCTGAATTCCAGCTTGGTGGGCTTGTTTGTCAGAGGTATGATCCCCAAATCTTATTATAATTATGGTTTTAGTGGGGTCCCAGGGAACCCAAAAGCCCTCCCCTGATTCTCTGAACATGGGACCTGGCAAGATGAAACCCAAAGATGGTGGTGGGGATAGTCTTCCACTGCCTGTCCTCTATTTAGCTGCCCCTTTTTCGTCCTGGAATCTGTGATTGGGATGGGGAGGGAAAGAGAAAAAGGGGATGATTGTGGCAGCATTAGAAATTTAACTCATCCCCTAGTCACCTTTCAGCCTCCCCCACCTCAAGGTCAAACAGTCTGAGGGAGCTAGAAATTTGAATGCCTGGGATTTTGGATATGTAACAGATCTAGCCCCTGGCACTGGGTTGGCTGAAAGGGAAGCTACTAGGATAAGAGAGGTCATAAGAATTGGGGGTGATGAGTTCCCCTTACCCCCATGATCATCCCAGATTCCTTTCACAAATAGATTAAACACCCCAAGAGAAATTCCAGTCTTCCCCAAGGAAGGTTCCTCCCTTTATCTTCCTTGCCTCTTCCTAACACGAGGCCATCAACAGCTGTGAGGAGGGCTGCAACTGATTAGAAGGAAAGGACCACATTGGGGGCAAGGGAAGCTGGGGGGTGGTGCAGCAGCTCCATTCCCACTCCAACCCTAACCCTGTGGCAATGGGGCAAGTCAGAGAGGACTCAGAATGTCCCTTAAATCTCCAGCTATAGACACAGATATGTACATTTATACACAGGAACACACAGATACATAAACATGGTGCAGAAATACTACAGTGAACACACTTACCTAGCAGGGATTGTATGTGTAAACACATACATCACACACCAATGCATACATCCATTTACACACTGCATCTACAAGCCTGGGGACTTGGTCAAGAAACACTTCTGCTCACAAACACACACAAGTGCACGAACACACAAATGCACTTTTACACAAGGACACAGTCACACAGCACACCCCCCACACGTGTGCTCACACTCGGGGGCTAAGGTGGAAGCTACAGCTGTCGGGTTTCTGTAACTGAATGGCAGGGGACATGTTGCTCCCCCCTCCCCCCCAGGAAGGCAGGGAATGGGAATCTCCAGTCAACCTGTGAGGTGGTGTGCCGGTGTGAAATTGTGTGTGAGCTTGTAAGCATAGGAGGCTCTGTGTCTATGACATTGTGTGTGTGTTAGTGTGTGTGTACAGATAAGGATATCTGCACACAGTGGTACAACACATAAAAATGTGCATGAAAGAGGAAGAGGGGAAATGGACAAGGCGAGACAGCGAAGCCGAAGGGAGAGGGATAGCGACTGGAAGGATACCGAGAGACAGGGACTAAGAGATGCTGGCTGTCTCTGTCTCACCGTTGTCTCTCACACATTCGAGTTGTGTCTCTGACCCGCTCCCTTCGCCCTTTTCTGGAGGAGCACTTGGGGCCTGACCCTTCTCCCTTGCCCCCGCCTACATAAACTTGTTCTAAAGAAAGCGCGGGTCCAGGGGTACCGGGGTCTTTTTGTCAACCCGCCGTCCACATTATCCCACTCCCCTAGGCTCCCAGATGCCGCGCAAAGTTAGATCCCGCCGGGATGGGGGATGGGGGTAAAGGGGACCGGAGCGGCGCAGAGGAATCTCCCCTCGACCCTACCAGTTCTAACCCGTGGACCCAGGAGTCCGAGACAATCCCCCTGACGCTTAACATTCCCCCAGGGCCCTGGAGGCCCAGACTCCTGGGTCCCCAGCCCTTTTCCCCGCCCCCTACTCCCAGAGCCCCCGCCCCCCCTACCTTCCGCAGGAACCAGGGACTGAGGAGCAGGGCCAGCCATCCAGGGAACAGCCGCATCTTCCCGGGGCTCAAGGGTGGGGAGCAAGGGTTGGGGAGAGGTAGGCAGGCGCCACAGGGGGATAGTCCCCAGGTGTGGGCGCCGGGGACTAGGGAAGAAGGAAGACAGGGAAGGAGAGGAAAAGAGGAGAGGAGCTGAGCGATGGACCTGGGGAACTGAGCGCAGGAGAGAGAAGGAAAGAGATTGGGGGGAGAACGAACGGGGGGGTGGAGAGGGCGGGGGGAGAAAGTTCAGTCTGGCACCCGGGCGGGGGGGGCGGGACTCTGGGTCCCACCAATCCCGGGCCGCGCCCTCCACACCCCACCTCCCCCTCCCCGCAGAACGCGGGGAGGGGGGGTGACGAGAGAAGGTGACTTTCACCCCTCCTCTGTCTGGAAACCACGCCCCAAGGCCACTCGTGAAGGACCACGCCCCCTCCCAATAGGACCACGCCCCCCTGTCTCGGGCCCTAGCAGCTAGGGCAGGAGCTGTCGCCCCTTAATATTTCCTTTTCTTGAAGGAAGGAAGGAGTGAAGTCTAGGGTGCCTAGATGCGAGAGAGTTGGGGTTATGGGACTGATTCTGAGGATACTGAAATGGGGGTTTTGTGCTTGGCAAAGGAGTGTCAACTGAGCTTCTTGAGGGAGTTGTGTCTTATCGCAGGGGAGGCAGAAGGTTTTAGGAAAACATAGAAGACGGCATTAAGGGCTCCCATCAGGTACCTGAGATGAACTAGGGGCAAGGAGCCGGGAGGTAGCTGTCGTTCAAGGGACTTTAGGAGGGAGGGATCCAGATTGAGATTAGCCAGCTTTAAAATGGGGAGCGTGAAGTGAATGGAAATGTCCTCAGAGAGCCTGGAGCTGAACTGGGGCCAGAGGAGGAGAGTTAGGATGGGATCTAGGGCAAGGAGTCAGGACATGAGCAGAGGCACTGGGAGGGGTGGGTGGGCAAAAGCTTTTAAAGGGGTGTTTGTGGCTGGTGGAGTGGAGCCCAGATAGAGTAAGGGACTTTGGGGTGGTGAAGGCTGGAGGACTAGATGGGGGAAGGGAGACGTCTGGAGGAGGAGGATAGGCCTAGTCCTCCGGGGTAGAACTGGAGGGGGGGTGTCTGACCCCGCTCTAGCCGTTTGTCAGTCCTATTGACAAACGTGACGGGGTTTCCGCCCGTGATCAATGATTCTCATCTCCTGGCCGAATGAGCCACCGGGCCCTCATCCATCCCCGTCAGCGACATAGCCGCCACAGCAGCCTGAGGCCCCCCTCCCACCAGCCCGGCCGGTCCCAGAGCTGTCCCATCACTTCCTCCGACGCAGGCCCTTCTCAATCTCCTGGTTCCTTCCCTTTCCAAGATCCCCATCCCAGATTGCAGGACCCCAAGGCATAATTAATTCCTAATTCCTAATCCATGACCCCAGACCTACTCAGTTCTCCCAGTTTTCAGCTTCCTGGATCCCCACCTTCTGACAGTGCAAGAGAATCTCCCCTCAGATCTTCAAGTGCTGCTTCTCATACCAGATCTCCCCAATTGTTTGGGAAAGCCTCCCTCAAACCTAACCTCCTCCCTCAAAGTGCGGGGCTCAACCTATCCTCCACTTCTTTCTGCTTATCAAGCGCCTGACTCTGTCCCTGTCTGTATCTCTGCCCCTGGCTGTCTCCCCCTCCCCCGACCCAGTCTTTCTCTTCTCTGCCCGCGGTGTCGCCAGCTGTCAGCTGTTGCTACGCACTGAGGCTGAGGTATGACCGAGACCGAGACAGCGACAGACAGAGACAGAGAGAAGCGTAGACAGAGACGGACACCCGAGACGGAGAGAAGCACAGACACCTTTGCTGCCTGTCTGCCTGCTCTGGGTGGGCAGGCTGAGGCAGAAAATGGAGAAAACACAGGCTGGGGAGAGGGAGAGACAGGAGGAGAGACTGGGAATACACAGGTCTGTACCTGTGCTGGAGGATGCGGCCCAAGTTGGGCTGGTCGGGCTGACCCGAGACCGTAGGTCACATGGGGCGTCTGGCGCACAGACCTGGGCACCAGCTACCTCCCCCAAGGGTTTGTAGGGATGCAGTAAGGCTCCACGTGGCCACTAGGGGCAGTCTCTAGAGGATGGAAGTCATCCTGTCCATTCCCCTGCCCACCCATCAGGAAAAGTCTCCAGTCTCTCTGAAATGGCTTTCTCCAAGTAAACCCGGGTTCCTGAGGCTCTCCGCCAGTCCAGAGCTCTATCCCAGGGTTTTCCTCTTTTGCTCGGGCTCCAGTTTTAGTTGTTACTCCTTTTCTCACCTTCTCTCCTTTCTCTTTCTTGTCCTTCGCCTTCTCTGGTTTGGGATAGTGAATAGAATAGATAGCTTCGCCGTCTCCGCTCAGAAGTACTTCCTCGGACCCAGACGGAGTGCGTGTGTGTGCGTGTGTGTGTGCGTGTGTGTATTTGGGGGTGGGGGAGGAGGGAGCCCCGGATGTTGAAGGGGAGTCAGGGCTGCGCCTAAAGGGCTAGTATATACAGCCCCTGTCTTTCCCTTCTTCCCCTCCCCCCCTCCCTCCAAATTGCCTGGTAGCTTCGTGTAGCGAGACAGCAGAGAATCAGGCGGCTCCCCGGGGCCGGGTACCAGGTGTGCGGCTGGCATCGTGAGGGCTGGCAAAAGCTGTGGCAGCTGGAAGAGGCTGCCAAGCCAGCCAGCCCCACCCCCTCCACTTGGGGAATCTGGCCTGGAAGAGCCTTGAGCGCGGTCTGGGGGACCGGCTGGACACAGGGATGCGGATACGGGGGCGGGAAGAGCTGTTCCCGAGACTGTCAGGAAGGGAGCGGAACGGGAGGCAGGAGGAGGACCGCGGGGCGGAGGAGGGGAAGGGACGGGCAGAAGTTGGGCTGGGGGCAGGACGGGCTTGAGAATGTGCCTGTGTGAGCATGTGCTGGGAAGAGGAGTTGGCTAAGCGAGGCAGGGCTGGAGAAAGGGTAGTGTGCGGGGGCGGGGGCACCGGGCTTCCAGCCTAGTAGATTTTTGTGGAGACAGTGCTGACGCCACCTGGCGGCCGCCCTGAGAGCGATTCCCCCGGTTGGTATAGGAGGTGGGGTTGCTCTAGGCGCTGCATCCCTGAGAGCCCCAAGTCTGTGGGTTCCGTATCGACCACTAGGCGGCGCTTCAAGAGCCTTTCTTTGGGTGGTTAAGGGTCGATGGAGGAGGATCTCTCATTTCTGGAAACACTGATTTATTCCCCTGGGCATTCTTGTTGCCTAGGTTGGGGAGGTTGGGGATGGAAGAAAGACGGGGAGACTGTAAGGAGTCACGGGGAGCTGGCCACGTGCCAGGTACTTATGCAGGAAAATGCCAGACCCTCTGAATCCCTGGGAGAGGGGAACCCTATGAAGGACTGCGCAGGGAGTTAGGGTCTCCATCCTTACAACAAGGATAAAAAGGTAAGCAGTGGCTCCGGGCAGGAGTCCCGTCTGTGTCACCCTCTGGGGAGGATGGAATCTGGAGCTAGAATTCCTTAGAGCTAGAGATGCTTCCAGGGAGTCAGCAGTCTTGTCTCCGAGTATGGGAATGCTCAGCTTAGTGAACCAACACTAACCTGAGAGTCAAGAGACTTGAATTCTAGTCCTGCTTTCTATCACCGATGAGCAGTGTGACCCCAGGAAGGCACTTCCCTTCTCTTGCTCTCACACTCTGCATTTATAAAAGGATGAAGCTGGATTAGAAAGTCCAAGTGTGATTCTGAAATAGTATACCTTTATTTCTGGCAGTTCCTTTCCTCTGTCTAATCCAGTCAGCTGCTCAGTGATCCCTCCTCAGCTCGGAGAGGTCTATCTTAGGTCCCGTTCCCTGGGGGCCTAATTCATGGCTTCTGATAAACCAATGACGATATGATTTCCAAGATGAACAGTTTTTGATGGTACTTCCTCACCCCAGGCACAAAAATGGCTTATATTTAGATAGCACTTGAACATGAAATCCTTAATAGGCAGTGGTTCTTCACAGTAACCTTTCGAGACAGAGAAATATGAACTTTTATCTTTGTTTTATTGATGAGACAGGCACAAGAAAAATGACTTGCTCAAAGTCACACAGTACAAATATATGGGTGTTCGATTGAAAAGATCCTTGTGATTTTTTTTTAAAAGGGAAAGAATCTTTCACACTCCAAAGGAATTCATTTATCAAGGTAGGATTTCTCTTTGTGGGGGATATAGTTTTGGTCAGTGAGCTTACCTCATCAACAAAATAGATTAAATCTCTTGGCCAGGTAGTGGCTCAGAACAATTTAAAATGAGGCAAATAGACAGTACTTGTTCTCAACAAGCTTATGATCCAGTGGGAGGTAATACAAAAACCACACAAATAACAGTTATTCAAGAGAGAATGTAAGAAATAGATTGTATCATGGGAGCATAGTACCAAAGAAAGGGTTCTGGCTCTGGAAAATTAAGGAGATTGGACTTGGTGGCCATCAAAGTCCCTTCCACTCTAAAACCTTTCAATTCTAAGCTTCTTTCCCTGTAAGACGGAGTTGGACTGGATATCTCTATGGTTCCTTTTTAGATCTAAAACTAACCTAGGCCACCTAGTACCAAAATTTATTTTTCAGAAGAGTGAATTTGCACTGAAAGTTCCTGAAAGATCACACATGCTAGCAATGTTTAGATGAGACATTTGGCAAGATGGGTCCAAGTCTGGACTAGGTAAAATGGATCCTTTTGAATACCAGTTTCAGATCAATTCTCCAAAACTTTTGGATACCCACTCTACATTCAGTTCTCTTCCTATGATAGCATTCTATATCAAAGGGAACAGAAATGGACAAAAGCACAGAGACAGAAGAGCCTAGAAAGTGCTTAGGGAGCAGTAATGGATCCATTTTTGCGGGAGGATAGAGCACCTTGGGAGAAGTGCAGCGGAGGTTTGGAAGGATAGATTTGGGCCATTGACTAGAATACCTTAGATTCCAGTCTTACAGGCAGTGGGGAGACACTGAAGCTTTCCGAGTACTGGGGTGAGTTTGTAGTTCAGTGCTTTTGAAGATTATCCTGCCATTGGTGTATAGGATGAATTGAACCAGGGAAGATCCATGGCAAGCCCACCCAAAAGGACATCGTAGCAATCCCACAAGTGAGAGGTAATGAGGACTTGGATCATGCTGGTGGCAGTGGGGATGGATGGGAGAGATATTGCACAGATGTAATCTGCACAGCTTGGCAATGATTGGCTATGGGGAAATAGAAAGACAAGAAGGAGTCAGAGAAGATGGAGGAGGTTTCTGGTGACTGGTACCATTAGCAGACCTAGAGAAGGCAGGGGGAAGGTTTTGAGAGGGAAGGTGAAGAATTTGGCTTGGGACAAACTGAGTTTGGATATTCTCAAGATCTTTGTGAAAATATAGCTGGAAATGGGGCCAGAGCTTGGGACAGGGGTTGGGGCTGGTGATGTGATTAAGGCGATCATCTAGTTGGAGGGAGCAGTTGGAAAGCTTTGTCAACAGAGACGGAGAGAGGAAGGCAGAAGGCTCAGACTGGGGAGGGGCGGGGAGCAAAAGCTTTGCCTTTTGAGGGAAGGGGGTAGTGCTCCCTCTGGTGGTCAGAGTCAGCAAATACATTCCCCATCAGTTTTCTCTCCCATCTCCGACCTCCTCCCCAACTTTTATTTCCTCCCTGAAGAAAGGGGCCAATTGCAACTACTAGTTTTTTACAATTTTATTTATAACAATATCTGTGTTATTTAGTTGTAAAGGAATTCAGCAAAAATTATTAAAACGTTCATATCCCCAAAACAGGGGCTGCCCATTCCTTCCTAGGAGTGCCCCAGGATTTCCTCAGCCACCCTGAGGAGTGCGGAGGGGCTGTTTCCCAAAAAATTCCCAACTGTGGGAGCCACAGTGATGGGAGGAAGGGGGTGTCTGGGACAGGGGGAGTTCTGTCTGGGATGGGAGGCCAGGGGCAGGATGTGACCACCCCCAAATAAGACTAGGAATAAAATTAGCTTTGATTTTGGCTGGAAGTGCCCCATTACCCCAAGACTGTAAATGTTTCCTCCTCCCTCAGATTAGCCCTTGGGGAACTGCAGGCCAGGAGGAAAGAGTGGATTTCCTCAACAAAGTGTCTCGTACAGGGCGGGATGGGGTGGCAGCTTCTAACTCTCCCCCACCCTAGGACAGTCTGGTGGGGGGGCAGTGGAGGAGAGACACCTTCTCCCCTTCTGGCCCCATGTCTGAGCTGCACAGACCCCCAGAGCTCTCCCTGCCCCTCACCCCGGAAGGCAGCATTGGGGGGGGGCAGAGGAAAGGGAGGGAGGACAACGGAAAGGAGATAACACTGCTCGCTCGCTCGCTCGCTCACTCACATATAAAAAGTAATTCCTTCATTTTTACATTTATACATCGGCCAGGGGGCCGGGTTTGGGGAAGGTGGAGTACTCAGGTGAGGAAGGGAAAGTTTAAAAGGATTTTTCATGGTAGGGGGAAAGGTATCTCTGGAGTCCAGGCTGGGGTGGGCAGGGCCCCCTATGCCAGGGGGTCTCCCAGCTCATCCTCAAGCCCCCGGCCTAGCAGTTCCCGCTTCTCATCGGTGCTGGCCAGTGAGTGTCGGCTACCATGGCCACCCATGTACAGGGTAGCATACACAGGGTTCGTGAAGTTGGTAGGCTGTGGAGAATAGAAAGGAATCACATAGATACCCTTTCTGCCATGTGCTGACCACCCTGAGCCCCTCCCCACTTCCCACCCCTACCCTCCAAATCTGAGTTCCCTCGGCTCTGTCTCCCCATCTTCTGTTCGTTAGCCCCTGTCATCCCCAGATCCTGACATCCCCCCCAGGAGGCCACCTGGGCTTCTCCCCACTTCTCCTTGTCCTTCCCCCACTCCTGCCTACCTTATCAGGATCCAGGGCAAAGTCAGCATCCAGCAGTCCCCCAACATCATCTGGCTCCCCACCTTCATACATCTTGTATGTGGGGTTCCCGATCTCTACATTCATGGCTCCGTTGGTCATTCGCTGGTGTTGGAAACCCTTGGCCCTGGGGAGGGGGAGAAGGACAAAATGCAACAGTGTCGGAAAAAGGAGATTCTGATGTGATGAGGTCGCTGGCAAGGGGATCCTCAGGAAAGGAAGCCATTGAAGGACTTTGGCTGTTAGCCCCCAGGGGTCTGATCCCCACGGCCTCCTCCCTAAATGAGGCCCTTCTAACTCACCCACGGATTCGATGCTTGTACCAAAAGACAGTTCCGGCCACCAGAAGCAGCAGCAGTAACAGCAAGAGCGGGATGAGGATGGAGGCTATACCTGCAGGAGGGAGGAAACGGGTGGGGCTGGGAGGGGCCAGCCACTCTTCGTAGAGCCCTCTCCCGTTGTCCCTGCTGTCACTGAGGGCAGGCAGCGTGACCACTTGTGGGGGACTCAGCAGCGTCGGGTCTCCCCCCAACTCTGATTCTGCCCCATTCAGCAGCAGGCCCTGCTGCCTCCCCTCCCCCCACCCCCACCATATCCCCCAAACCTACGTCCAGGCTGTGACTGGTTGACTGACTGCTCACACCGGGGGCCAGTATTTGGGGAAAGGCACCTGGGAAGGAAGGAGGGACAGGAGTGGTTGACTTTCCCCAGAGCAAGCTCTGTCTAAGGATGTGGAAGAAGGGTCAGGTATGCCTCGGGGGCAGATGAGTGTGGTCAGGGAAGGACCCTCAGGAGACCCTATCAGCTCCTAACTCACTGGCACTCTGGCATCTGTTTGCTGTTCATGGTACAGGAGCCTCCATTGAAGCAGTGACCGTCGCAGGTGAGGCAGCTGGGGGCTATGCGGCCATCAGAGCAGCTGTGGAAAGGAAGGCATTGGCTAGGAAAGGCCGGGGGCTGCACTGGGGATGGGGCGGCCAGGATGGGGCCGGGGAAGGCAATGGCCCAAAGCGCTCCCCTTCACTCACTTGCAGGTGACTTCCCCACTCTGCCTGAGGATAGAGCAGCTCCCATCCAGGCAGCGGCTGCACTTGTCCACCTGGCACTGTGGTCCCTCAAACTGGCTGGTGCATCGGCACAGCTTGGTGCCGTCGGAGGCCATCTGGCACACCCCTTGGTTCTCACAGTAGTCAAAGCATTTCTCTGTCAGGGTCAGGGTCAAGGGAGGGAGTGGGAGAGGAGGGGAGAGATCAGCCCCACGGCTGGCTCCCTCCTCCCAGGGTCTGAGAATCTCCCCACAGTGCAAACCATTCCTTCCCCGCTAGCAGCCTTCTTCTGTGCTCCCCCTCGTGACCTTCCTCCCCTTCCGCCTCCATGACACTCTCATCTCCCCTCTGGCCATTTTCTCTGGCCTCCTCCCATCTCTGCCTTCTGGTTTCCTTCAAAGCCCAGCTAAAATCCCATCTTCTCCAGGAAGCCTTTCCTAGTCCTCCTAAATCTCAGTGCCTTCCCGTCTGACGTTCTCATTTATCCTTTCTGTATCTTGAATGTACAGAGTTGTTTGCATGTTGTCTTCCCCATTAGAAACACTAACTCCTTGATTTTGTTCCTATTTTTTCCTTTCTTTCTGACCTCAGTGCTTAGCACAGCACCTGGCACATAGGAAGTACTTAATAAATCCTAGCTGATTTGAGTCCTTAATAGGACCCTTTGACTCAACCTAGTGCCCAGTGAGGTCATCACCCCAAGTTCACTAGGAGTTAGAAGGGACTTAGATCCACCTAGTCCAGTCTCCTGCTTGGACGAATACTCTTTTATAATATTTCTAAATTCTCCTTGAAAGCCTCCACTAACAGGGGACCTCATTATCACAGATACCCTGCTCTAATTATTCAAAAGGGCAGCTGGCTGGTACAGTGGATGAAGTTCTGGGCCTGGGGTTAGGAAGGATTATTTCCAGAGTTTAAATCCAGTCTTAAACACTTTCTGTGTGACTCTGGACAAGTCATGTAACTAATTGCCTCAGTTGCCTCATTGTAAAGTGAGCTGGAGAAGGGATGCAAATTTCTTCAGGGTCTGCCAAGAAAACCCCACCTGGGGTCATGAAGAGGAGATGACAAAAAGTATGGAAAGGTTCTTTCTTATCCAGAGCAGGAATCTGCCTCCTTATCACTGGGTGATACTGGAAATGAACCCTGTCCCCAGGCCGAGACACTGGTTCCCAGTGCTTTCCTCCTCCTGGCAGCCCCTCATTACCCCGCCGTATGCCCCCCCCAGAAGCGGAGGGCACTTACTGAACTGGCAGCGGTCTCCCAGGAAGCCTGGCGGGCAGCGGCACTGAGGCTGGTTGCCCTGATTGACGGAGCAGGTGCCGTTGTGGGTGCAGTACCCGGCACACACTTGCTGGTTGCACGTGGGGCCCGTGAAGCCCGTTGGGCACCGACATGTGGGCATTCCTGAAAGGGGAGGAAGGGGACAGATGAGACAGAGCACCAAGAGAAGGAAGGAGTGAGGGAGTCGAGACAGAGAAAGGGGGTAAGTGGAGCCTGAGAGAAAAGGGGGAAACAGAAAGAGGGAAGCGGGACAAAGAGGGAGAAAAGGAGAGGGGAGGGGAAACTGAGGCAGAGAAAGACAGTGAAGCAGCGAGAGTGCCCCCTACCTGAGGGGGAGGCAGCACAGGTGCCCCCGTTCTGACAGTACTGCCAACACTGGTCCAGTTCACACTTGTCGCCTGTGTAGCGAGGCTGGCAGCGGCACTTGGGCTGGCGTCTGGCATTGAGGAAGCAGCTGCCCCCATTGAGGCACTGCAGGCTGCAGGTGCCCGGCCGGGGGGCTGTAGGAGACAGTGGTTAAAGGTGTCACAGGGCTTCCTCCCACAGGTGTGGGGCACATAGAAACAACTTCTCCCTCCCCCTCTTCTTAGAGGGATCCACAGGGAATCCGGGACACTGGGCAGGCTCGGGGATGAGGGGACTTAGGGGTCACAAGGCAAAAGGTATTTGTGGAGGACGTTGGAATTGGGGGGAACCCAGAGCGTCAAAATGACTGGCTGTGATCCTAGATCTGGCAAACAAGGGAGAGGGGTCCTGGGGCTCGGGTTAGATACAAAAATCCTGGGTGCAGGGCATTGGGGGCTGATGGTCAGAGACGAGGGTCAGGGGCGAGGGATCCTGAGACAAGCACGTACCGTCTGGTGGAGGGGTAGGTGAGGGCAACAGGACACAGGTGCCATTATCGAGCCGCTTCCCATTGGGACAGGTACAGACGGGGCCACTGGGACTCAGAAGGCAAAGCCATTCACATTTCTTCCGGTCACAGGGGTTGGTCACTGCAAGAAGGACATGGTCAGAGTGGAAGTCAGAGATTCTCAGTGATGCTCCAGGACACCTAATGGCCCTCTGGATGCTCTCCCTTTTCTTCCAGATCTGCGTTCCAAGGACCCCCCTTCTCTTGGGACCCAGAATTCTTCTCCCGGCCATCTCCTTTCACCCCAAGATGCCCCATCTCTCCATGACTGCTTTCTCTTCCTATTCCACCCCGGAACTCCTTTCCTTCCCAGAACCCTTCAGGCCCAGGGCTCACCCCTCCATCTCTGCCCTGAGGAAATGCCCATTTCTCTGCTTTCACCCCCCCCACCTTCAGGCTGTTTGTGCTGATGATACAGGACCACGTCCGACGCGTGGCTCAGGCCCCCGGTCAGGTTGATCAAAGGACTGTGCCCAAATTTGTGGATCTTGAAGACCCGGTTGTTGATGTAAGTGACGCCATAGATGTAATCTTCAAAGACGTCGATGCTAAAGGGGTGACTCAGCCCTGTGAGGGGAGCCGGAAAAGGAGGTAAGAGCAAAGATGGAGATCAGTCTCCCCCCAGCCTAGCATCCCCATCCGCCTGCCGGCCCCGCCTCCTGGACAGGCCGCGGAGCACTAGCACCTCACCTTCATCATGGATGTGGTTTGGACATCCTGTATTGTCGCCTCCCCCTGACCTGCCTCCTTTTGATCTCCACGCCCCTCTTCTGCCAGACTTCCACGTCTCCTTCTGCTCCCCCCGCCACATTCAGTCACTCATCCAGCCCCGTCAAGTCTCCCTCAAAGCATCCTCCCGCCTTCCTTCCTCCTTCCTGCTCCCATCCCCAACACTAGTTCATTACCTAATATCTAGGTTGCAGCAGGAGCTTCCTACCTGTTTCCCCTTCAGTCAGTCTCTCTCCCCCTCCAATCTAGCCTGCATGAATGCTGGATTGATCCCCTGTTCAAAGATCCTCGGTGGCCACACAGGGAGGTACCAAACTCTTATGTCCGGCCTTCGAGGCCTCTTCGACTGGGTCCTGACTTACCTCACCGGCCTTCTCTCCGTGGCTCCCCTACATGTGTACGGTGCAGCCAAAGCCCACGGTACGCGTGCATTTGCGTGCCCAACCACCTCTTCTTACTTTTGCTTTCATCACTACCTCCCACCTTCCTGTCTCTGTCTGTGGAAATCCTACCCACCCTTTGAAGCCAAACTTGAATGCCCTCTTGGTCACCCCAGCTGGAACGGATGTCTCCTCTCCCACCCCTCTGCATCACTCCTTATTGAGCACACCCTGCCCTGAGCTACTAGTGAACACGTGTCTCCCCTGCTGCACTCTAAGCTCCTCTCCCTCTCCCCAAAGGGCCTTGGACCGGGGCAGGGACACCTTCTGTGAAGGGCAAATCTCCTTAAGAGCCCCAAGAAGAGTCAGTCTGGAGGAGACGAATGGGAAGAAAGGCAAGGCACTTGAGGAGATGAGGAAGAGACGGGAGGGCTCCTGTGCCCTTGGGTCAGGGGTCCCCAAGGTTCCCGGAAAGGCCCTCACCTCTTTTGCTGTCAGCAGCCAGCACAGGGTCTGTGCCATTGAGCCGGATGCTGCCGATGATGGAGAGCTTAGCGTCGGCCCAGTACAGTCGCTCATTATGGTAATCCACCGCCAAGCCTGTGGGAGCACACCATGAAGAGAGCAAAGTGGTGCTGTCAAGGAAGGATTTCCCTCCATCTCCCAGGTACATAAACACATGCACGCAGAGGTTCTATCCTCCTCCCTTCACACACGGCTCTCTTCTCCAAAGGGCCTTTCCAAAACTAAACCCGCAGACACTTAACTGTTCAAACCAATGGGACAAAGCTGAGGTCCCTCCAACTTTCAAGGCCTCTGATCCACTGAATTCTAAGCTAGATAGAGGGCTTCCACCTTCCACCACCATGCCCAGGGCAGAATTCTCTTCCAGCTACACTACTTTGTGTACCTGTGGGCCACTGAATATTGTCTTGTACCAGGGTCTCCCTGAGGGTCCCGTCCATGGCAGCTGTCTCGATCTTTGGGTGGTTGCCCCAGTCTGACCAGTACATGGTGCTAGGGGAGAAGACAAAAGTGCATGATGGGGTATGAGCATTGGCTGTTTGTATGCAGTAGGAGCCTGTCAAAGGGGAACAAACAACTTAACCCTTAATGCCCCTCTTCTTTTTTAGAAAGTTAATTTAATGTCATTTCAAAGACACAATTTAAAGACCTTGTACTGATCAAACTGACTTGGGGAAGCCTTCTTGCTCAGGGATTCAAACTAGCGTCCTCTAAGGAGGATGATGAACCTATATGAAAATAAACTAGAAGAATCAACTCTTCGTCAGAGCCACTGATCTCTTCTGGGGCAACTAGGAAAAAAACCTTGATTTTGGAATCATAAAAATCTTCAACTGTGCAGTTAAGAAAGCTGATGAAAGGGCAGAAGAGAGTTCTTGAATGCCAAGTAGGGGCTACACAGAAACCATGTTGCAGATATCAGACAATTTTCATGATTGTTGACAGCTTGTAATTATTTAAAAAAAAAAGTTTCTCCACAGCCTTTGACTATTTATTTATAAAGGAAAGGCTCTTTATCTTTTATATGTAAATTCCCTATATAACTTGGAAATCATATTCTTATCAGAGCTATCTGATGCAAAGATTTTTTTAATCCTCTTTATAGTTTTTTTTCTTGTCCAACAGCATTGATTTTGTTCATGAAAACTTTAATTTTGCATAAGTTTGTTTTTACTTTTTATGAATTCTACCCCTTATATGGTTAAGAATCTTCCCCCTTCCATTCCCAGCCATGATTGTGAAAGATACTACATTATTTTTCTCTCTTATTTTGTGATGTAACCTTTTATATTTAAGTTGTACATTTATTTGAAACTTGTTATGGTAATGTGATGGCCTCAAATTAATTTCTGCCAGATTTTTCCAGTTTTTTCAGATGTTCTTGTTGAACAAGGACCTTTTCTTCCCAGTAGCTTGTGTCCTTGGATATATCTGGGCTGCTCTGTTCAAAAGCTTCTGGATTTTGTGAAAGTCTGATTTATAAAAGGCACTTTAACTAACGATTACTGAATGGAGAAGGGTCAAAGTATGATATCAGGGAAAGAAAGAGCTCCAGAATAAGCAGAGAAATCTTCCCTGAATCCAAGAAGTTAGCCTGGACAAAATACTGGGCATCCTCAGAGTTCGAAGTGGAGGGGACTTTGTTGCTGAAAAATCTAGATTCAGACCTGGAGAGGATCTTAGAAGTCATCTACTCTCACTCCATTGTTTTACAAATGAGACAACTTTGGCCCAGAGAGATCAAGTGGGGTCTACAGAAGTGGATGCTTTTGTGCAATGTCAGAGGTTTTCCGCAGCAAAGCTAAGATTTGAATCCTAATCCTTGAACTCTAAATTTAGCCCTCTTTTATACTAGACCATATTGTCTCCTGTAGCTGTATTTTAGATCAGCTTGGACTCTCTACCCTGACTCTTACTGTGGAGTAAGCAGTCCCCCAATTGGGGGATTTTTCTTGGAGAATTTTCTTTTTGTGTGCTTTTATTGTCTTTTCATTTCCCCCTTAATTTCTCTAATAAAAATATTTTTTAAAAAACCCTAGCCTTATATGTGAACCAAGGGAGAGGCTTAGTAGGTAAATGGGAAGACGGGGGTGTTTGAGGACTCCTGATGGTCGTGCTTGGAAGTAGCCATTAATTTTTCAATTCCAAAATTAGCTAGTAAATGAGTTTGGAGAAATTAAGTAGAAATCTGGGAGAAGGGAGGGAGAAAGAGAGATGCTAAGATTGCTGCTGAGGTCCTCTTCATCATTTCTCCCCGGATTCTCCACTCTGGCTCCTAGGTCTCCTTACCCTCGAAGCGGGTCCACCACAATGGCATGAGGCTCATCGATCATTCCCGATATGAGCGTCTTGCGGTTCTCGCCCTTCATCTGCGCCACTTCAATCACATCCCGCCCAGAGTCTGTCCAGTATATATTCCCTGCTACCCAGTCGATGGCAATGCCCCGTGGCATCTTCAGCCCTGAAATCTGCAAAGGGCATATGTATGTCCATGAGATGCTCAGTAGCCATCATCCCTTATCCAGCCCTCATCAGCTACTAGAGTGTAAGCTCCTAGAGGGCAGGGACTGTCTCATTTTTGTGTTTGTATTTCTGACAATCTGTACAGTGCCCGAAACACAGTAGACACTCAACAAATGCTTGTTATTGATTTATCGTCTAGCTGAGTCTTCTGCGAAGATCCTGTGCCCTATCTTTCCTTCTAATCCATAATTCTTAAATCCATCTATATGGGCTCACTTCTGAGTTTCTATTCTCCTTTTTCAAATGACTGACGATCACCTGAATTTTCTCCCAGCACCTCAAACTCAATACATTCAAAACTGAACCCATTATTTTCCTCAGACCTGCACTTCCTTTCAATTTGCTAATTTCTGTTGCCAGTAGCACCTCTGACTCGTGTCCTCCACTTCTGGCTCAGCTCTTCCAAGAAGTTAAACTTCACACTGACATTCCCTTCCATTCCTGATATTTCTGTGTGTGGTTTAATGATATGGGGGACATAGTGACAGTCAGGGTTTAATGTGGTACTAGATTGCTTTCTGTTTCATTGCAGGAATTTAGACCCTGGTTACTATGTACTTCAGGCCTTAGTTCCAAGGCACCCTTCTTGTTCTGATCCTGTCCCTTATCCACCCCAGGAGTTTCTCTTTTGATCCCCAACTGTACTTCTCATTTCTCCCACTCTTTTCAAACTGCCCTATATTCCACATTTTAGGAAAAACTTCCACCCACTAACATTGAGTGAATGATCCCGCCATCTCCCTTCCCTCCTGTCCTGCCAGTCTCCAGCCCGCTGCCATTCCCATGCCCTCACATTAAGGTGGGTGACACCCCCTTCTGTCTGGCGCCGGTGGCGGTTGGATGTGGTGGGGGGGGCTGTGGGTGGCAGGCTGCGGAAGGATATGGTGCCAGTGTGCCAGTTGGTCCAGTAGACTCGGCCAGCCTTGACGTGAACATCCATGGCATCGATGCGGACGCTCTCGTCACCCTGGAAGGCCTGCTCGTAGGCAGAGTTGGGATGTCCGGGAAACAGGCTTCGGATCTCATTGTCATCCGCAATGTATAGGACCTGGTATTCTGATCCTGAAGGGAGAGAGTTTGGGGACTTCTGGGTGTGTGTTGGGGCAGAGGAGGAAGGGAAGTCATTAGCAATAAAAGGGATCCTGGGGCTTTAACCCTGCTTAGGGGGTACATACAAATCTGGCTTCAGGCATAGTATTTTGTAAAAGCCGAGCTCTAAAGCTGAAGGATGGACTCAGAGGCCATCTAACTGAAACCCTCTTTAGAACATATGTCTTGCTCAAGGTCACAAAGACATTAAATTGTAGATCCAGGATTCGAATCCAGGTCTTTTGACTCCAAATCCAGAATACTCTCTGTTGCATTAGTTTCCATTTCTCATAATCTCCATAATCTGCCCTCCCCTCACTGAGAACTAGCCAGCTTTTTCTAGCTCAAACCCTCCTCTTCAATCATCTTGGCCTCATTCCTGCCAGGACCCCTTTCCTCATGACGTTCTGTACCTGAAGACCTTCCCTCCTGCATTGACATCCATAGTATTTCAGGACTTGCCTGGAGAGTCTCCTCCCATGAAGCCTTTCCCACCGACTCCTGCCCCCAGTGAGCCCTCATGCTGACTCTTGGGGCCCTGGGCCACCCAGTGAATTCTGCAATTCTGCACTCGGCCAAATGCTGTTTGCCAGTTGTCTCCTTTCTATGCTTAGGGGTCTTGCCTCCCATTAAATGTCTCGAACATGAGGGGCTATATACACCTCGGCCCTAGTTTTGGAACTCACAGCCCAGAGCTGAAGGCTGAGCACACAGCCGACCCTGATAAACATTTGGTGAGTCCTCCTGCACCTGGTTCTCTGAGCCAGGGCAGCTGCTAAGCTCAGGAGGGCCAGGGAAGGACTGCAGCATCCCCGGCCTATGTTCCCATGTCCTCCCCAAGACACGGCCCCCCGAGCGCCCGTACCTTCTGCCTTGCAGGTATTATGCACCTTCATGAAGTTCCGAGCGCAGCTGCAGAGGTGGCTGCCCTTGGTGTTGTTGCAGAGCTGGGAGCAGGTCCCGAAGTTCAGACACTCATTGATGTCTGCAGAAGGGGGGGGGGTCAGCAGGGCACGGGGGGTTCCCCAGAGCCCTGCCTTCTGCCCAAGGGCCAGGCTCCCTCACACCTCCCCCACGTGGCCCACCTTGGCAGCCTCGCTGGCCGGGTACAGTGTGGAATCCCGGGCGGCAGGCACAGTACACAGCTTTGGGGCTCTGGATGCAGCGAGCCTCGTCCCCACACACGCTCCCGTTCCCAGCACAGCTGCTCAGCTTTGGGTCTGGGGGAGGAAAAGCCATTGGGGTCTGCCTCCCCGGGCCTCGGGTATCCAGCTTCCCTGCCCTACCCCCACCCTCAGACAGGGTGGGCCCCTGTCCCAGCCCCCTCTCCATACCAGGGCTGCAGCCTTCCTCATCCGAGCCGTCCTCACAGTCATCAAACATGTTGCACCGGAGCGTGGCAGAGAGACAGCGCCCATTCCGACAGAGAAACTGGGCTTTCTTGTCCTTGCAGTGCGGGGACTGGGCCGTGGGGGGCTCTGGGGGATGGGGGAGGGAAGGATTCAGGAGCCAAACCTCAGTCTGCTACACGACCCCCCCATCCATCTATTCTCCTAGTGCAGCCTTGCCTTCTCCTACTCTGCATCCCCCTCTCCCCGCTACCCATTCATCCCACACCTGGGACTTAGCCCAGCCGAGAAGGGTTTCCCAGAAGCCCTCTCACCACAGTCCTCCTCGTCGGTCCCATCTCCGCAGTTGTCTGTGCCATCGCACTGGCGCCCGATCCACAGACACACCCGGTCGTTCTTACATCGGAATGGCCTGTTGGGGGGGCACTGGAAGCGCGCTGGAGGGAGAAATGGAGCGGGAAGGCCCTGGGTGTGGGTGGGAGTCAGGGACAAGGTAGGAAGCCATGGATGGGCTGGGGGGGGGGGCGGGGAGCCAGGGATGAGCTGGGAAGCCAGAAATGAGCTGGGGAGCTGGGGATGGGCTGGGGGGCCCAGGGAGCAGGAAAAGAGCTACAAGGCCCAGTTCCGCCGCTGAAAGGGGCGGAGGGACACCACACCCTTTGCCCACCAGGCCCCCCGCTGGGACAGCATGTCCCATTCCTCTGGTCCCCTCTCCCCCAACCTCTGTGGATTTCCCAAGCTCAGTCTCACCACACTCCTCCGGGTTCTCGTCCGAGTTATCTCCACAGTCATCCTCCCCGTCACACTTCCAGGCCAGTGGTTTGCACAGGGTGTTGTTACACTGAAACTCATCCAGGGGGCAGGTTCGTACTTTGGGGAAAAGTGACGGGACAGAGGGTTAGATCTGGTTGCTGCTCTAGGTGCCCTTTTTTAAAAGAGATAATCAATAAGAGTCATAAGACCATAATGCTTTCAGAGCTAGAAGGGCCATCTAGGACAACCCAAGAGCCCAAGCCCAGACCTCTGCAGATGAGGAAGAGGAGCCCAGGGCGGGCAGCTGGCTACACTGGAAATCCATCCTGAAAGCAAAGGCAGGTTGTGCCAGAAGGCAGAGACAAACGGGCGGGACGCACTAAGGGTGCCACAGCCCAGGGAGATGCAGGACGGGATTTCCGAGAATTCCTGGAATAGAGCACTGCACAAGCAGAGGGTTTTGGTACTGGCCCAGCTCCTGGAAGGACAGGAGCAACGGACGGATGCTTCCAGGAGGCCGTTAAGGACTTCCTCACAATCAGTCAGCCGTCGCGCGGCTTGCAGAGGTGGCGGAGCTGCTCAGGCTAAGGCTGGAGACCACTGCCAGGTGTGTCGTAGGGGACAGTGTTTGGGCCGACTGCGCAAGAACAGACCTCCTACCTTTGAGTTCTGTGATATCTCAGCTGAGCTAAGAACTTGGGGCCCATTAAAAACAAATCAGGTCCCTGCTCAGACAGCGTTTTACAGAGGAGGGAACTGAACCCAGGGATGGCGAACGGGTGCCTGGGATCCCGCAGCTCGGAAGCGTCCCCGGCAGGATCTGAACCCGGCTCTTTCTTTTGAACCACATGAAACCTGGGGCCTGTCCCGGGGACTGGGCGCACTCTCTGGGGCCGGGCGCGGGCTGTGAGGAGGAGAGATCAGACCGAGGCTGCGACGAGGACCAGCCTGGACCAGCAGCACGGAGGGAAACGAGCGGTTCCCGGCAAGCTGATCCGGCTCTTCCCGCCTGTTCACACCGTGGAAAGCAGAGTGGGCCGACAGGAACGAAGCCAATTAAGCCTGTCAACGACCTGCACCGTCGCCCCCGTAAGAAGCGTAGCTGCGCGCCCTGTTGACGCGACTTGCATTTGTGGAGGAGAAGGGCTGGGGGTGGGTGAGGCCTGAAGCCCAGGCTCGGCCTCCGAAGGGGAAAGGCCCTGTCTGTCTGTCTGTCCGCCCAGGGAGGCCGGGCTGGGGGAGGAGACGGGCTCTCTGGCCCTTGTCCGTGGGACGGGGGAGGCGCGGCTCCCTGGGAAGCCAGAGCGGGCCCGCCCTCGCCGCTCACCCCCGGTGCTGCAGGCCTCCTCGTCGCTCCCGTCCATGCAGTCAGCGTCCGCGTCGCAGCGCCAGCGCAGGGGGATGCAGTGGCCGCTCTTGCACTGGAACTGATCCATGTCACAGCGGGGGGTGCAGTCTTTCTGTGGGGCGGGGGTGGTGAGAACGGGCGTAAGCGGCCTGGCCGGCAGGGCCCGGGGCAGAGCAGGGCCGGCTCTCGCCCCTCTGCCCCGGGCCCCCTCCTCTAGTCCCCAGGCGCCGTGTCGGGCTGTTCGTCCAGCCGCTCCCCACCTCATCGGAGCCGTCGGCGCAGTCGTGGTCCCCGTCGCACTTCCACCGTCCCGCGATGCAGCGGCCATTGGCGCAGGAGAACTCGCTCTCAGAGCAAGGCCGGGGGGCTGAGGGAGGACAGACACCCAGGGGATGAGCCTGAGAATTCAGGGGACCCGTCCGTGTCCCTCGGCCCCACAGCCAGGCTGCCCTAGGACTCAGAATCCAGCCGGGCCACGGCTACATCTGCGGAGGGCAGGGGGCGGCCCCCCAACTCCCAGGGAGAGCTGCCGGGGCACCCCCCCTTCCCTCGGGGGAGAGATGGTGGAGTTGGGGAGGGAGTCACAAAAACAAGCTCTGGGGGCCACGGGAGTGGGCAGAGAGACAGCACAGGGGAGGGGAGAGAGAAGGAAGGCTCCTGGGGATGGGCAGGAAGGTATCTGGGAACGTGGGGGGCATTAGAGACACCTACCTCTGCAACCCCAAGAGGACAGTGTGAAAATGGAGAGAAACATGAGATGAGGTGAAATGGCACAAACTGAAATACACAACATGGAGCTGGAGGAGGTGAGGGGGCTGGAGGCCTCTGACCCCGCGGGGACGGCTACCCTGACACAAGCTGGGTGGGCACGCAGGGGCTCTGCAAGGGGGCCCGCCTGTGGCGCTGGCAGCGGGGGGGGGCGGGCGTGCTCTGGAATGGTGGGTCTGGGGGGGCACATACTGCAATTCTCCTCATCTGAGTTGTCGCCACAGTCATTGTCGTAGTCGCACTGCCAGCGGCCTGGGACACAGCGGTTGTTCTTACAGCGGAACTGGTAGGGCTCGCAGGTCCTCTCGTCTGCGGAGGGAGTGGGGAACACAGGGGTCAGAGGGGAGGGTCACAGGGTCGGGGGGAGACACAAGGGTCAGAGGTGGGGAACACAGGGGTCAGGTGAGGGTCACAGGGTCGGGGGGAGACACAAGGGTTAGAGGTGGGGAACACAAGGGTCAGAGGTGGGGAACACAGGGATCGGGGCGGGTGGTGGACAGGAGCCAGGGGGCAGATGGCCAATGTTTACACAGTCCTTCAAGGTTTACAAATGGCTGTCCTTAGGTTATCTCAGCCCAGCAGGTCACTTATGGGAGTACAAGGTCTCAGACGTAGAGAGTTCAGGTGATTAGTCACCAGGTAACAGGAGGGTCACAACTCAGATCACATGGAGAGGTCCCCCATGGAGGAAGACCTCGGGGAAGGGGGATACAAACAGAGCAGTCCTGACCCACAGGGACCAGTCACGTTATTGAGAGGATGTCACACTGACTGAGAGGTCTCTGTATGGAGGAGGTGACGCTGCTGGAAGAGCGACATTGGAGGAAGAAAGGGGCGCCAGAGACCCCCCTTCTCCCACTTCTCCCCCTCCCAGGATCAAGCAGTGAGACACTGATGGCTCGCCTTTCCCTTTTTTCCCAGCCCAAGTTAAGTCCTCAGATTCAGAGATCAACCCCTGCCAGCCCAGCTTACCACACTCTTCCTTGGGCTCGTCAGAGCCATCCCCACAGTCATCTTCTCCATCACATTTCCACCGAGCAGGGATGCAGCGTCCGGAGTCCTTACAGCGGAATTCATCCACCCCACAGGTCATCTGGGCTGCAGGTGGAAAAGCAAGAGCTCAGCCAGGACTCCCATTCGGAGACGGGGGCCAGAAGAACCCGGCCGTTGGGGGAGGGGGGAGACCTGGGGAACACTCAAGGGCTTGGGGGTCACTCACTGCAGTTAGCGGGTTCATCACTGCCGTCCACACAGTCATTGTCGCGATCACAGACCCAGACTCGGGGGATGCAGCGCTTAGTGATGGCACACTGGAACTGGTTGGGGGCACAGGTCACTTCGGCTGGGGTGAGGGAAAGACAGCGAAGTGAGGTAGGGAGTCTCATCCCCTCAGTACTTCTCAGCATCATGATAATTCTTCTCTTTCGCTTTAGTGCCCAACTTGATGGTCACTAACATCCTTAGCTTCACGCCCAACAGCTCCTTTACCCCTCGCACTTCCATTATATTGCCTCCATTGGGGGAAAAGGGATTTTAAAATGTCTATAAACTGTTACATCTTACAGCTGAGATTTCGGAATTTTTTTCCCCATAGATATTTTTTCTCTCATTATAAACCTACTTTACTTCACAGACTCATAAATGTAAAGTGTCTGACACTGTTGCTATTGATTAATTACATTAATCTGCCTGTTTTACTATTTTATTTTATATATATATCAATTATATATGACTATTGTTCCACTGTTTCTCTTCTGTATATGCTGAATGTTGAGTGATTAGTTGATGGCTATTGGTTCACCAAACATAACTTTTATGAACCACTTGACAAAATGGGGGCTGACATGTTTAATAAGGGTTGTAGAGATGATGGGTATAAAATCATGCAGAGCTCTTCTGATTTGGGGAGGAGATCCTGAGTATAAGAATTAAGGACATTATGAGGTTGCTAAAATGAAGTGAAAAAGAACTGAGAAAAATATAAAGTGATAATTAACAGGATAACACTGAGTGTTCTGTGAATTACTAGTTCTGGTTGACCACTCAAAAATTCCTGATAGACATCAGAAGCTAGTCCCTTGAAATAGATTTCTGAATCACTCCCTGAGGAAAAGAAGTTTATTTAAAAGTTGCAAGATTGTATGAAGTGAGAATGATGGCCAAGAGAAAATCTAGAAGTGTGGGTAAGTCAGAAAAAGCTGCTGCAACTCCTGGTAGTGTCAAGTAGAGCTTTCCGATAACTCAGGAAATCTATCTCTATGTTTGGAATCTTCTCCAATCAAGATTCCTGTTCTAGTAAAGAAACAGTTGATGTTTGAACTGAGTTTACTAAAGAATAACTAAAAATCCAGCAGACATCTGAGCCAGAAAAAATGCATAATTGGTAGAAATTACCAGAGGACTGGCTTTTGAATTTGTGAAATTCTGAGTTGAAAAATCCTGTAATCCTATCTTGAGTGCTTGCAAACCCTCGGGTGGCACTGTGGGCCTAGCCCAGGGTTGGCATGGCATTGGCCAGGTGATTCAGCATTATTCAGCATACAGAGGAATCACTTTCTTAATCTGTGATTTGAGTAGAAAAAAATTGGTTAGAATGACCCAAGTGAGAGGATCTATGAGGATGATCTGAGATAAAGGCACAGCTAACAAAATGCCATATCAAAGAATAAACATTTGACTTGTGAGCAGTTAATAGAAAAAAAAAACACCCCAGAATATTTGAGCAATAAGAACAGCCTAATTCAGATGGAAAGGGAGGGGGAACTGCATGGTAATAAAAGGGTGGGGGGCTGTTCGGTTAATCTAGCCACAGGATGTAAGCACGGATGATAATGTGTTAATGAGATGTCTATGCCCTTTTATCTCCTGGTAAAGGATGAATACCTCTCTCCCTCTGAGTCAGAAGGGAGCAATGTCATCCAAAGACAAGCCACGCTCCTGTGTGACCCTTAAAAGACACAGTCCAGACAGTCCGAGGCAGTTTTGGCAGAAGGCAGCAGTTGGGAAGAAGGGAGCTCTTCACCTCTCCGAGAGGGAGGGGGGGCTGTCTCGCCTCCCTGGTGATTGGCCACGAGTCTAGCAGCAGCGACGCTACTTGTCCAGCTCGAGGCGGCCCATCCAGTAGTCGGAGAGGCAATATAAGGGAATTCAAGGCACAGCTGAGGGAGCAGGGACACACACCCAGACAGAGAAGCAGTCACTTGAGACCAGAAGGACTTTAAGGAGACTGACCTTTGACAGCAGAAAAAGCGAGAGTTATGAGAGCTACCAACTCAAGAGAGAACGAACCCCCACCAACTGAGGGCTGAGCCACAGAGACAAGAGCACTGCAGAAAGAAAAGACCCAAGCTCTCACACTGTCTCAGCCAGTGTTCCCTATATGTGTCCTTCACTGGCACTGTGTTTTCAGTTTTTGCTCATTACTCCCACCAATGAAGTGTGTATTTATGGCATGTGGCTGGTGGGGGGGTGTTTTTAATTGCTGGCTTTATTGTGCCATTTTATTGATGCCCTTGCATTGAGATGATTGTGTCTGGTGGCAGACTGGTAATGGGAAGCCCACTGGATGGGCTGATGAGTTATACTTTTAAGAATTTGAGCTATACTCTCAGAATTTGAGGGTAGCAGTGTCCCTTTGGGCACCCACCCCTTCAATGAAAATACAAGTGGGGAGGCAATCCAGAACAAAATCTTCATGGAAAAATTCAATTTCCAATAATTGCAAAACATCTTCTCATGTATGTATTAACATGCTGGAAAAATAAAAGCAGAGAACCTATTTAAAGATGGGACTACAGATGAAATAAACCTTTTTGTCAAGACAAAAGACGGAGAGAAGAGAAGTCACAAAAGCAAGGTAGATGTAGGACAATCGTCAGCACCCACGAGGGGGGAGGAGAATTATCTGTGGTTACAACTGCGGTCTGGAGGGACATATCAGCCATGAATGGACCCAAAAGAGGACGGTGAATATTGGTGTTTGAGAGGCTGCACTCAATGAATCAATACCCAGAAATGAAGGTACAGGACCGGAGAACAGAGGTTATCCCAGACCCTGAAATCAGTAACATAACATCACATAGTTGCAACAGACTTCTATCAAGGGTAAGAGAACTACTTTCTGTTACATATGTTACACAGGAAGACCATAAATATTCCCAGTGTCCTTGAGGATTCTCATCTGGTTCAGAGAAAGCTGGTGCCTGAGAAAGGAGTACTTACAACCAATCGGTGGTATGAGCCCCACATTTGTGATCAAGAGTTGAAGCAAGGTGAGTAAGGAGGAGAACTGAGGCGAAAGTTTGGGTAATAAGAGAATACTGGGGAGATCTGAAATTTGAAATAGAAACTGAACAGAGAGCTGATAACCAGAAAGAAAAGTGAGCTATTTTGGCTAAAGAAGAAATGGGACAGGAAGGTGTAGGGCAGAAACGTACACCTGCACAAGAAAGTAAGATATCCATAATGTAAATATAAAGCAATAGCCAGAGCCCGAAACAAGCCGCTGCTTTTGACGGTTAAAGGGAAAAAAAAAAGGCTGCAACGGAAGGTGCAAATGTTCAAACAGCAGCTCAAAAGTGCTGAAGCCCAGCTTGCTTCCCAGTTAGCCCAGCAAGCTGCTGTGAGCAAAGCAGCCGATGAATAAAGAAATGAGGGCTGAGGAGGACCCCAGTTGGGACAAAAGGGGGAGGGTGGCACTTGGAGGCAGTACCTTTCTGGACCAAAAAAAAAAAAAAAACCCCAAACCCTCATTTGTAGAAAACTGCTAGGGAGAAAAAAGAAAAGCTATAAAGTTTAGAAATATTGCTTGTCAGACTTTGCTACTGCCAACAGATAAAGAAAGATCTGGAGCTGTCTAACCTATAATTATTCTAGATGTTTCAGGAGGAGGGGTTCCTTGTGTGGTCAGATGTAGCTCATTGGTGATTTACATATAAGGTTGCTCTGTAATTTCTGATGTGTCTATGAAGCATTAGGCATGTATTATTATACTTAAACACATACTGCAATGATGTATTCGAGTATTATGTTCTGCATATATATATTAGACTTGCATGTTAAATATTGTTTTGCCCCATGATATTTTTTACTGTATATAATATTAATTATTATTATTAATTATCCTGACATTTAAAGTTTTCCACAATCTGGACATAACTGACCTTTCCAGACTAATTTCATTCTACTCCACCCACTCCCTATTGCAGCCAGACTAGACCATGAGCTGGTTTTTCATTCTCATCCTGCCTTCTCCTATTTCTGAAATCATGCAGCAGATGCCTGGAATTCACTTCCTCGTCACCTGTTGAGATTCTTCTTTTCCTTGAAAGCTCAGCTCCATGCTACTTCTTCCATGTGAGCACCCCTAATAATACCCTCTCCTCCCCATGAGAGAGACTTTTCCCTCCTCTTATTTATTTATTATTTATTACCTAGTGCCCTCTTTTACCCTGATCACATTTTATCTTGCACAATATTTCATTTTGTATATTTCATTCCTGGCTCTTTATTGTAGTGTCATCCCCTCGAGGCCAGTCATTGTGCCCTAATCCTCTTACATCTTCTGGGTCTTGCCACATAGTTGGTGCTTAATAATTGATTGCTCAATTGAATTGAATTGAATTATGTTATCCAACGAATAAACTGACTTAAGATCTCTAAGATGAATATTGCATGTATTTCAACTTCTCCCAAAACATCTCAAGCCATTTTCCCCAAGGGCTTCAAAATGTCTGGAAATTTTCTCTTTCTTTTCTCTGTCTCCCCTCCTCCCTCTCTGCCTCTTCTCTTCTCTCTCCCTCTCTCTCTCTTTCTCCCCTCCCTCTGTCTCTTCTCTTTCATCCTCTCTCTGTCTGTCTCTCATTTTCTTGTCTGTCTGTCTCTCTTCCTTAATCTGGCCCCCCCAAAGTCCAGTCACTCACGACAGTCCCGCTCATCCTCGCCGTCTCCACAGTTGTCCTGCCCATTACAGCGGAATATACCAGGGATGCATCGATTGGTGTTGGTGCATTTGAACTGGCTGGGCAGACAGACATGGATGTCTGCAGGGGGACATAAAGCCATGGAAAAGAGCAGGGTCAAGAAAGAGGAGATCCATTCCCACAGAGGCTAGAGGTAAAAAGAAAAGGACCAGCACTATGGCAGGAAGGATGGGAAGGCTTCCCAGTGTTCAAATGGGGAAAGCAAATAGAAGTCCAGCCTTTGACACTTAGCAGCAATGTGGCAGGGCAAGTCATTTAATTTTTTTGAGCCACTATTTTTTAACTGGAAAATCTTTATAACAATACCTATAGAACATTGTGGGGCTCAAAGGAGATAATTATATAAAGTGCTTTTTATTTCAAATACTATACGCATTTCAGCTACAGAGGAGGAGAGTAGGAGGTCCTGCTTAGAAAAGCTATAGGGGGAATGAAGACCTAAAGTGAAGGATTTTGAAGGGAAAAACATTTTTTAAAAGGGACTCATCCTCAGATGGAAGAGATCTCAGAAATTGGCATAGCAAGTGAGCTGAGGAAGGAGGAGCCCGCTGTCTCCTTCCCCGGGTGCACAGAGAATCTCACCCTGGCCCTTGGGCCAGGACACAGGGGGTCAATTCCCTTACCACAATTGGCTTCATCACTGTTATCCTGACAATCATTGTCACCATCACATATGAAGGCTGGGTTCGTGCAGATACCAGTGGAGCACTGAAATTGCCCTGGACGGCACTTGAACTCAGCTGCAGGGAAAAGGTGGTTCAATGAGTGTACAGTGTGGGTGCTATCGCTCTCCCCTCCCATCAGCACCCCATAGCTTGCCTCCCCTCCTGCTCCCAGGATCTCCAGTTTTCCCGGCTACCTCTTTTCCCGTCACACCAACAGACTGTCCCCCCTCGCCCTTCGCTAATCACTTACGACAATCATGGGGCTCGTCAGAATGGTCACCACAATCATCCTCTGTGTCGCATTTCCACCAGAAGGGGATGCACTTGTCATTCTTGCACACAAACTAGGGTTTGGGGAAGAAGAGTTTTGTAGAGGTGGGTTCTGGGGTCAGGGAAAGTTTGAAGTCCTTTTGGGGGGAGCGGGGGTATTAATATGGGGAAGTCAGGTCAGGTTATGGGGATATTTATGGTGAGAGATGTGAAATGGTTCAGGGGCAGCAGGATTTGGGAGCAGACAAAACCGCGGGGAGTCAGCATAGGTTAGAGGAGGTCAGAGGATGTAGACGGGCCTTTGTGTGAAGGATTTGCTGGGTGGCTCATGAATACGGACAGGGCCCTCACCTGACTGGCTGTACAGTTGGACACACAAGTACGACCATCACCGCCCAGATAGAAGTTGGTGGGACAGGCACATTTGTGGCCCCCACCGGGAGAAAGCAGACACAAGTTGCTACAGCCGCCATTGTTCACTTTGCATGGGTGATTAGGGACTGCAATGAAGCAGAGGGGATGGGAAAGGTCAAAAGCAGGTCAGTCCCATTGTCTTTAGAGACTTGTTATTTTTTTTCAAGATTCCTAGACAAAATCTTGAACTCTTCCCCATTTGCCCCTCCCCCCACCTTTAATCCGGACTCTACAGCAACCCCAAACCATTCTGTAACCCAGAAGTTGTCAAGTGTGGTCCAAGGACCCCTGAGCAATCCCAAAGCCTTTTAAGCAAATTTATAAGGTCAAAACGATTTTTCTAAAAACTAAGATTATTTAACTGTTAAAATGCACTTCCTTCCCACCCCTCTTCCAATTATATATCCATGTGAGGTCAGATATATCACAACAGTCTGAATGCAGAAGGGACAGGAGAATCCAGAAGTCTTCTAGTAAATCAGACATTAAAGAGATGTGTAAAAATAGGTAAAACCATACCACTCTTCTCATTGCTTTTTTTGTCTTTGAAATTTTTTTTTGTAAAATGCTATTTATTTTAATGGTTTTATTATTTATTATTTTAAAATGAATAAATACTTTGAAATTTTATCAGTTTTAATTTATAATATAATTATCAATAGATATAACATGTATTTTAAAAAAATCTCTCTTGGGATCCACAATAATTTTTAGAAGTTTTCATTTTAAGAGGTCCTGAGACAACAAGTTTGAGAACAGCTGCCCTAAACCTATCCCTGATCTCACCTTAATTCTCTTTCCTCATATTCCCTAATCCTATCTTCACCCTACTCTTATCCTGAGTTTTTCTACTCTACTTTTAAAACCTTAACCCTAACCTTAGCATCTTTCTAAAAACTTGAAATGAAATATTCTTATTTCTTAAAATTGAGTTTGAGGATTCCAACCCCAAGGAATTTTGTCAAATAACAAACATATAACAAATATATATCGTTTTTTGTTTTTTTGTTTTTGGCTGAGGTAATTGGGGTTAAGTGACTTGCCCAGCTAGGAAGGGTTAAGTGTCTAAGGTCAGATTTGAACTCGGGTCCTCCTAACTTCAGGGCTGGTGCTCTATTCACTGCACCATCTAGCTGCCACTATTTATATACTGTTTTAAGGTTTTCAAAGTACTGCACATATATTTTCTCATTTGATATTTCCGATAATATTGTGAGAAAGGAGTTATAATTATCCCTGATACACAAATAAGGAAACTGAGGCTTAGTGACATATTAAAAGATTTGCCTATGATCAGGGAGTGATGGATCTGGAGTCAGGATCCATCCTCAGACACTTATTAGCTGTGTGACCTCAAGCAAATCACTTAACTCTGCCTGCCTCAATTTCCTTATCTGTAAAATGAACTGGAGAAGGAAGCAGCAAACCAATCCAGTATCTTTGCTAATAGAAATCCAAATGGGGTCCCAAAGAATTGCATAAGACTGAAATGACTAAATAACAATAATGATCAAAGAGCTTATAAATGTCAGAGGCAAATTTGATCCCAGGTTTTTCCTGACTCAAAGACCAAGGTTTCTTTCACTGCACTACTCTACTGCCTTTCCATCCCACGGCCGCAGGCAATCAATCTTCCTTCTACTGCTTCTGACCTCAATTGGCCATTGTGTAAATGCTCTGGCCCGACCTCAGCCTCTCTAAGTGGTGGTGGCTGGTGTTTCTTCCCTAAGGGCCATCACTTTATTTTTGTCATTTTTATTATCTCATTTTACTCTGTGATGAAATGAGGAAAGGAATGACTATTTCCATTTTACAGATGAAATGACTTGTCTAGGGGGTGTCCATGGGAGGTGCCCCCAGGAGGCATCATAAGTTGGAGAAGCAGAATCCTGGACATCATCTGGTCCAAAATTCCTATTTGACAGATGAGCATATTGGGGCACGGAGAGGGCAAGAAGGGCATGTCCAAGGTCATATGGATAGTCAAATGATCTTATTTGAGTCTCACGACAAATAGATAAATCAAGTATTATCATTAGCTCCATTTTGCAGATGGGGAAATTGAGGCTCAAAGAGACTCATGATATCACAGGATTTAGTATTATAAAGACTACTAGAAATAGGGTCACATACAGTGTCTGAGAACTCAGGTCTCCCGATTTCAGGGCTGGTGCTCTATCCACTGCGCCACCTAGCTGCCCCTTCTTGTGAGATTCCTGAGGTCTACTGCATGCTTATGTCTCTTGCCTTTCCATCTAGATTGTCAGTATCTCATGGGTAGGACCTCCTGGTGTCCCTTTAAGCATCTGGCACAAGCCTGAGCCCACAACCGATGCTCAATCAACAACTGTGGAATGGATGGATGGATGGATGACAAGAACTCGGAGGCGTCTTAACCGCCAGATTCTGCTGCCTCATAAAATCCCTGCCGTGGTTCCTCCTCACGCTAACGCTCTAGTCTATACCGGTCTCAGATGGGAGCCCTGTGCACCCCTGCTCCCGTGGCCCCCTCCTCACCATCGGGCTGGCGCAGGGCGTGGAAGACATGCAGGTCCATGGGCCGATGTAAGGTGCTGATGAGCAGCGTCTTGTTGGCCCCTGTAGTCTTGTGCGCCCGGTTTATGGACTTGGTTTCCCAATCGGTCCAGTATACGAAGTCCTCAAACAAGGTGAGTGCAAAAATGTGGGGGATGTCCTGGCTCAGCACTGGGAGGGAGAGAATGGCACGGGTCAGGGGTCAAAACACTCCTAACGCTTTAGCATTGCTCCTCCTCACTCTGCACGGAGCTGGAGAGGAATAAGGTGGGGACTGAAGGATGGAGGTCAATTCTGAGAGCAGGCCAAAGGATCAGTGCCACGGCCTAATTTCTCTCCTACTCTTTGGGTGCCCTCGGAACCCCGTGGTACCCACGCTTTGCCACATGCCCCCAAACGCTGCTCCCAGGCCCTGACCCACAAATGATACTGACCAATGTGGCGATTGGAGCCATCCAAGCTGGCAAACTCTATGTAGTCCTCACGGGCATCTGCCCAGTAGATTCTCTCAGTGACATAATCCAGGGTCAGTCCATTGGGCCACGTGATCTTGGTGTCTACAACCACGCTGCGTCCGGAGCCATCCATGCCAATCCTCCCGATCAGCGAGTGGTCACCCCAGTCTGTCCAGTACAGGTACCTGTTCCCAAGCCAGGAGCCAGGAGGTGAGCACTCTGGGGGTGAGGGCCTAAGACCTCTCCCAGAGTCGGGGTGCTGAGGAGCTGGGAACGCTGGACTCTTTCGCACTGATTCCAGGAGTGGGCAAACTCAGGTGCTGGGGCTGCCCTTATCGCTCCCCTCTACTTACCCGTTCTGCACATCCACCACCAGGGCTCTGGGCTCCCGGAGGCCTGAGCTGACCAGCACTGTACGATAGGCCCCGTTGAGCTTGGACACCTCAATGGTATCCCGGCCTTTGTCACACCAGTACAGGTTTCCGCCCACCCAGTCCACAGCCAGCCCATCTGGGTTACTGAGGCCTGTTCGGTGCAGCACCTGGGGGAACGAACGGCGAGCGAGAAGGGAAGCGTGAGATGAGAGCCCCTAAGAGGGGCCATAGAATGATGACCTTTGGATCCCTTCTCAGGGAAAAAAATTAATTTATAATTTGAGGAAATGTTAAATTTCAGTAAGAGATTAGTAGAAATAATGATAATTTCTTCCTCAATAAGATCACGTAGCCTCTGAAATCTTTTGTTCTTCTGGGCTCCATGTAGGTTAAGGAATCATTTTCTCATTTTCCTAGTGACCTGCTCCTATCTCGGGGGCAGGGGTCCCCCTCACCTGCACGTTGCTCCCATTGATGTTCATTCTTCGGATCATGCTGCCCTGAGTTGTCACATCTGTCCAGTAAATCATTTGTTCTCGGTAATCAAAATCCAGGGCGACTGCGTTGTTCAGGCCCTAATGTATGGCAGGACATGAGGACTGGAGCCGGGGGCGGGGGCAGGGGACTACGGGTTGGACAGAGGGGCAGTGAGACAGTAGGGAGAGGAAATTGAGGCTGAAGAGGGAAGTCCCACAGAGAAAGGAGTCCCGCCCCTCCCCCTTCCACCCCAGTTTCTTTGTAGGCCCAGGAGTAGGGAAATGGTAGGTGGAGAACAGGCCTGGGGACCAGACATAGTGTAGGAAAAAAGGGGAGGGGGAAAGGAGGGGGCAGAGGGTCAGGGGTTCTGGTACCTGCTTGAGCAGGGTGTAGTTAGTGCCGTCCAGGTTAAGCTTGCGAAGGTAGTAGCGATTGGCAAAGATCAAGAATGGCTCCTCATCTGGGGGCAGAAGTGGGGAGGGAACTGGTGGTGGTCTGAGGTCCCGCCTCATGGAGCGGCGTGAATAATCCCTTCTTCCCCATCTCTGAACATCTGCTTTCCCAAGGTCTCACCTCCCCCGGGATTCCCTGGCCTGTTATGGCCCTGCAGCTTGTGGGGATTAGTTTCAGAGAGGGATTAAAATAATGGCAAATAGGGCAGCTGTCCATCTGATAGGACAAATTACACGGGAAAATAATGCCTCATTAGAGACGGGTCCCCGCGTTCTCAGGCTACCCCCGGGGGCTCCTGTGGCCTTTGCCCTCTCTCCGGGATGCTCCCCTCACCAGTCACGGCCTTGCAGCTGTGGGCATCGCCCCCTCGGGGGGCGTAGCCCTCCACACACAGACATTTGTAGCTGCCATGGGTGTTGATACAGCGCTGGCTACAGGGGAAGCTGGTGCTGCACTCGTCCACATCCGCACACGTCCGACCATCGTCCTTCAGCCGGAATCCTGGGCGGCAGCGGCACTGAGGGGCACAGTGGGCATGGGGCATGGGGCACCAGGGGGTGGGGCTGAGGGGTAGGGGGTGGGTAGGGAGGATGCCTTAGCCCTGGGGAAGCATTGTTCTCTAGTCCGCTGCCACCCTTGCCACAGAACCTGGCCAGCGTGCAAGTCCTTCCCAGCACCCACCCCCCTTTTCTGCCCTGGAAAGGAGGGTCTTCTGGTGAAGGCTGGTGCGGGGGCCGGTGTGTGTCTGGGGGCCCTCACCTTGTACCCAATTTTCAGATCCTCGCAGTCCTGGCTGCAGCCGCTGAGTTTTCGGCTCAGGCATTCGTTGATGTGGCAGCTCCGTTCATCTGAGCCATCGCCGCAGTCATTTTGCCCGTTACAGACCAGGGATTCACTCACACAGCGCCCGCTTTCACACAGGAACTGGGAGGATGCATTGCACTTGTGTTCTGGGGAAGGGACACGGGGGGCTTTAGGGCGGCCTGAACGCAGCCTTATTCCCACCAGCTCTTGTTTCCTCGGTGTGTTAGGGGTTTGCAAAGTGCTTTCCTGACCACACCTTCATGAACTAGGGAGTGTGAGGGCTACTTCCATCTTGGGTCTGGAGAAACTGCGATTTGTTCCGGGCCCCACGGCTGAGTGTGAGAGGCAGGGTTTCGGATCCTGCTCCTTGGTTCGGTGCTTGCTCCGTGCCCAGCTCCATGGGCTCCAGGAGCACCAGTGGCTGCAGAGGGCCTCGCTCGCTCTCTTACCTGGGCTGGTGCAGTGGGGGTTCTTTGGGGCCTCGTCGCTCTGATCGTGACAGTCGTTCTCCCCGTCGCATTCCCACTGGCGGGAGCTCAGGCAGCGCCCGTTGGCACAACGGAACTCCGAAGGGCCGCACGTGGGGTACTCTGGAAGGTTGGGGAAGAAGGGGGCAGTCAGAGGGGCAGCGAGCTTCCGGGCCGCGGGCCCTCAGCTGGCCCGTCAGGGATGCCCGGCCCTTACCACACTCCGGCGACTCATCCGAGCCGTCTGCGCAGTCTCTGTCGTGGTCGCAGACAAAGTGCTTGGGGATGCACTGACGGTTCTGACACATGAACTCCCGCTCGTCGCAGGTGCTGTTGTACACTGTGGGAGAAGGGTCAGAGCCCACTCAGGGCCGACGGAGCCCGCCCACAGCCCGAGCCCTGTTCCCTGCACCTCGCTTCTAGCCTCTATGTCTCCAAGAACGAGACACCCCAAACCCAGGGGCCCTGGTCCCCACGCCAGCTTCCTCCTCCTCAGCCCACCAGCATTTTCTCTTCCCTGTCATCCCTGACCATCCAACCGGTGTGACAGAACAGTCACTGACTCCCTACAGCCGAGCCCTCCTCTTTGTGAGACGGAGCCTGGGGATCCCAGCGCGCCGATTCTGTGGTCCCCAGTCCTTCCCGATCACTTACAACATCCGGCCGCAACACTCTCGTCGGCCCCGTCAGCGCAATCTTTGTCCCCATCACAGAGCCAGCGGTCGGGAACACAGAAGTGCATCCCCGGGCAAGAGAAGGACGAGGGGCCGCAGGTCTTGCCCTCTGCGGGGGAAGGATTAGTCGCTGACAGCCCCCCACATGCACACCCCTTTCCCATCCACCTTGGGCAGCGTGTTCCCATCCCTCAGAGCTCAGCTCCCCCTCCTTTCCCCACCAGGATGGCCGTTTCCAGCACAGCGCTGCTCCCAGCCAAAGGGCCCGGCTCCTGCACCCCCCGGTGAGCGCCAGGTAACTCACGGCAGGGAGCAGCCTCGTCCGAGCCATCCCCGCAGTCATCGCTCCCGTCGCAGAGCCACTCCTTGGAGATGCAGCGGTGGTTCTGACATTCAAACTGGGCCTCTGAGCAGAACTTGTCTGGGGGACAGACGCACAGGGGGAGTGTTGGGGGGAGTACGGGCAGAAGGTGATGTTGGGGAGCACGGTATCCCAGGCATTCACTCTCAAAGCCCCTGCGGCCCACCCCAGGAAAAAGAAGAGCCGGAGGTCCGGAGCTCGTGGGAGGAGGGGCCCCGTGGTGGGGGCCTCCCGGGCTTGGGACAGATGCCGGGACCCCTTAGGACAGGCCCCCTGCAGCTCCAGGTCTGAGGGCAGAGGGACGCGGGTTTTTACGTACTACAGTGAGCCTCATCCTCGCCATGTTCACAGTCATCTTCCTTGTCACATGTCCAGCTCATGGGGATGCAGCGGCCACTGGGGCAGGGGAAGTAATTCAGGGGGCACCTGGGCTTCACACCTAGGGAGCGGAGGCTGAGGATGAGGGGCCCACCCCCAACATCCAGGGGACCCGCAGGCTGGGTGCAGGCCCCACCCCCTCACCGCCGGGGGGCCCTCACCTGGGCAGTCACGCTCGTCACTGTAGTCCCCGCAGTCATTGGCGCCGTCACAAACCCAGCTGGAGGCATAGCACAGGGACGTCCGCTCGCACGGCAGGAACGTCACCCCCTTCACCCCCAGGCGGAAGTAGCTGCTACAGTCAGTGGTGCCTGGGGGTGGGGGTGGGGGAGGGAGAGGGGTGACATCCTGGTCCCTCCCCCACCCCTGGAAAGATCCCCTTTCCACCCTTACTTGCTGCCCCCCCTTTTGGAGACCCGGTTGGGGCAGGCCCAGGGAAGAAAGATGGGCCGGAGGAACAGGGGGAAAGGGGACCACGAAGGAGAATCCAGGGGGTGGAGGGCAGATGGGGCAGCAGGGAAGGAAGAGCTGAGGAAATCGGGAACAGGAGACACAGGGTGAGATGAGCGGGCCAGGACAAATCCTCTACTCACTACAATTCATCTCATCTGATGCATCTTCACAGTCCAGGAACTGGTTGCAACGGCTAGAATTACTGATGCAGCTCCCATCCCGGCACCGGAACTCATCCACTGCACAGGCGGTCTCTGTAAAGCAGCCCGGCCAGCCCTCATCAGCCTGGAAGTCACCCTGCAAACTAGCAGGGGCCGAGGGAAGCGGCTTGGAACCCAGAGCTACCCCCCAGCGGCCACAGGGTGAGATAGCAAGCACACGGAAAGAGCCCTCGGGCTCCAGCATCAGCCTAAGGATAGTCTAAAAGAACACACTAGTCTGGGAGCCCGAGACTGAGAGCCCGTATCACCTCTGACACAGACTGGCCGTGCAACAGTGGTCGTTAGCTAAGCAACATTCTCAAACCCTGCAATTCAGGCAAACTGCATCGATGGAGGGTCTTTGGATGCTTCTTCCCTTCCTCCCAAAACATAACGACTCCCATTTCTACAATGTTTACAAAGAACTTTCTTCACAACAATCTTGGGAGCTAGACAGGGCAAATATTGTTATTTCTGTTTTATAGATGAGAAAACTAGCAGGCCAAGGGAGTGGGGAAAAGACCAGGGCTTGAGTTAAGGGGTCAGGTCTGGTTCTGACATTTATTGTGAGCAATCAAATTCTTCTATTTCCATCTCTATAAAGTGGAGTTACTGTAATATTTATAATATTTCTTCAATTTTCTCCAATTTCTTTCAAGTTTTCGCTAAAATTTCACCTTCTGTAAGATTTTTCTGGTCCCCTTTAATGCCTCCCCTATGAAGGGAATTTATCTTGTAAACCTCAGCTTCTTAAATTGTGGGTCATGATCTTTTATGGGTCTCATAACTGAACATGGGGGTCATGAAATTAAGATCTGTTATCATTAAATGACTGCTTTGTATACCTATTTTATATACTTGTATAACTGGACTCACATAAAAATTTCTTGGACAAAAAGGAATCACAAGTAGAAAAAGTTTAAAAAGCTCTGCTGTAAAACATCTTATTTGTACAGATTTCATGTTGTCTCACCCATTGGACTGGAAACTGCTTGAAGACAGGGATTATTTTTACTTTTTTGTGTGCGTTCCCAGAACTTAGCACAGTGCTTAATAAATGTTCCTGACTTGGCTTGTTGACTGGTACTATCCAGTTCCAAGGCCTTTGAAAGATTTAAGATCTGAGATCAATTCAATAACCAACCAGGATTGTAGGAGACAGATGATACAGTGTGTTCCCCAACTACTGACCTCAAAGCCTACATATATTTGTTACAAGGACTTAATTTTTCTTTCTTTTCTTTTTCCAGTGGTATGAGGACATGAGGAGAAAAAAGAAATTTTTCTTAATTGGAAAATAAAATTTAAAGAAGAATTATTGTAAGGAAAATGCTTTATAAACATTAAAAAAGAACTTATAAATTTGAGCGTTCTTATTTACAGAAACAAAGATAATACTAACTTAAAGAAACCTAAAATCAAAGGCTCAAGAGAGTCAGGGGACCTTGAATCTAACATCTAGGACAAAGGTTCTTAACCTTTTCTGTTTCATGGACCTCTTTGGCTATCTGGCAAAAACCTCTGGACCCTTTTGCAGGACAATGTTATTAAATGAAAAAAATCAAATGCAAAGGTTATGACGGAAATCAGTTATACTGTGAAATAGAGTTATCAAAATTAAAAAAAAATAGTTCCTGTATTCTAGGCTAAGAAGCCCTGGGCTAGAAGGCTAGGGGATGCAGGTGAACATTTCACTCAGGGGGATGGGGAAGAGAGACTCTAGTACTCACTGTTACATGGAATTTCATCTGAGCCATCACCACAATCATCTGCCCCATTACACCAGAGAGTGTTGGACACACAGCGCCCATTGTTACACTGACGGAAAGTCTTCTTACAGCGGCGTGTGTCTGGGGAAGGAGAAGGTCAGAATGAGTGGAAGATGCTCCTGCGAGCTCATGTTTACTCACTGACTGGGCAGGTGAGTACTGGGGGCCTGCTCAGGAGATGGCTAGGGATACAATAAGAGCACATCATAGCTCCCCGCCCCCAGAAGCTTATCCTGTGTCATTCTGCCTGAATTTTGGCTTAGGATGTGAGGGTCACCTCGAGGTAGGCAATGTTCCAAGGGCCCACCCAGTACTCCCCACACATCCAGGGCTGCAGCATAAAAGCCTGGGCCAGTGGTGTGTTCCTAGCTGTGTATAAAGCAGAGGGGACAGGCGTCTAAGGGGCAAGGCTCTTACTGCAGTAGGATGGCTTCTCGTCCGACTTGTCCTTGCAGTGGGAGGTGCCATCGCAAGTCAGGCTGAAGCTGATGCATTCGCCATTGGCACATTCAAACTCATCTTGTGTCCGACAGGTGGAGTTCATGGCTGGTAATTGAGGTTATCAATAGGAAGGACAAAGAGGATTCAGGATCCAGGGTAAGACTCCCTGGTCCATGGCCCTGAGTACTAAGTTCTACTGGCCCTTGCTGAGGAGAGAAGGTCAGCTTTACTAGCTGCATGACCTTGAATAAATCACATAACAGAATGTTGGGGAAAGGAAGGGCTAAGCTAGAAGACCACTGAGGTCCCCTCCAGCTCCCACATTCTATGAATCTTTATCAATTTTAGATGATTTCATTCCTATCCCTAATCCACTATTACCCTCCTTTACCACATTTCTCCCACCCTCCTCCAGATCCGTGTCCTCTTCTCTCACCGCGGCAAGTGAAGTCATCCTGGAGAATCCGAGCCCCCCGACAAGAGCACTTGACATGTCCCTGCGGTGTGAGCATACACAGGTCCTGACAGCCTCCATTGTTGATACGGCAAGGGGAGAGCTCACCTGGAACAGGGCAAGAAGAAGGAGTGAAGGACTCTACTCACTCTGTGCTGAGCACCAAAAAATATGCAATGATATCCAAGTTACTGGTGGGACCTGGAGGGAGGAGGAGAGTCTGGAGTGTTTCTACAAGGGACATTCAAGATTGAGTGGATTCTTGGGGTGATAGTGGAAGAAACCGAATTTCAGTGGAGTTCTGGGATGTGTGTGTAATTGGGAGTAGCAAGCCATAATATGTATATAGATTCCTGAATTCTGAATTAAAGGGACAATTCAAGGGCATGCTTGTGTTTACAGGTTATATTGTGTGTGTGTGTGTGTGTGTGTGTAGTCCAGGGAAATGCCTATATTAATGAAATAACAAATTTTCTCTCTCTCTCTGGAAAAACTGGGTTTGAGAAGATCGAGGAATGTATACAGACATCTTAGGTTAGTAGAGGAAAGCTCTTGGGTGAGTATGTGAGATATTAGAATGACTGGAGGCTCTGGGGTATGTGTTGAATAATAATGGAAATTTATTTCTATTTGCCTTTTGGGGACACTCTGCATAATGTTTTAAAGGTTTAAAAAGTACTTTACATATCTCATTTGGTCCTTAAAATGATGCTGTAAGCTAAATGCTATAGCTATTATTATCCCCATTTTACAGATGAGGAAATCTAAGCTAAAAGAATTTAAGTAATTTTTGGAAGATTACCTATCTTGTAACTGTTTGAGATAGGGTCTGAACTTAGTTCTTCCCATATTCAAGTTCAGTGTTCTATTTGCTATGACAGGATTAAAGCAGAGAGGAGAAGAAAGCCCTAAAGGAAATCCCCTGGAATTGGGAGGCTCAAGGAAATGGATTCATGTATGTACAAGATCCTGGTTTTTGGGGAGTCTGGGGTGTGTATATGATGGACCCAGAGTGGGAAGACACTCACAACTGTTAGTGTCATTGGCCACGGCCACAATGCCCATGGGCTGCTGGGGGATGTCCACTCGAAGCATTTTCATATCACTCCCCACATACTTGTTGGCTCGCTGCACAGCCCGCCGTACCCAGTCTGTCCAGAAAATGTGCTCCCCATACACAGCCAGTCCAAAGGGGTGGACGGGCTCTGACTTCAGGATCACCTGTGGGGTATGGGGCCATGGTCACTGGTCATAATTCTGATCTCTGACACCTTTCCTCAGATCAGCCAATCTCAAGGGATGAGATCACCAATTGGTAGATAGTCAGAGAATGGGAAAGAAAACTCAAGTGAATGAATTCCAAATAGTTTATCTTGGAGGAAGCATTCCACCCAAGATCATCATCATTCTCTTCCTCTGACTCCTTCATTTTTGACTCACTTGTGCTTATTCAATTGTTGGAATTGTCCAACTGGCTATTTCCTCCGATTCCATCAGTGGAAGTCATGCCCCTCCCCTTCTTCCCTAAACAAGGGACCACAAGGAGACATCCTTTCCCTCCAGACCCAGACTCACATATCGGTGGGAGCCATCATACTCGCAGCGCTCTATCTTGTCCAATGTGGCATCAGAGAAATAGAGCTTCTCCGCACGGTGGTCAATGGCCAGACCATTGGGTGTTCGGATGTCACGTTCAATCAGTGTCAAGACATTGGCCCCTGACAGTGCTGCCCGCATGATGCTTGGATGTTGCTCATTCCAGTTGGTCCAGAACATCAGACTGGATAAGACAAAGGGAGGGAGGGAAGTGATAGTGAAAGAGCATAAGCTACCTAGAAAGTGGGAGAGCCTAGAATTTAACATGGAGAACCTAGCTTCTAGTAAATGGGCCACCTAGGAAAGTCTAGAAATTCAAAGCCCAACTAGAAATCCAAACTGTACAGAAGCTTGAATCATAATAACAAAACAAGTATTAAGAAAATTAAGCCAGGGCAACTGGGTGATTCAATGGATAGAACACAAGTCCTGAAATCAGGAATACCTGAATTCACATATGACCTCAGACACTAAGCTGGGCAAATCAGTTAACCTTAATTGCCTCAAAAAAAATTAAGCCATATACCTAGAATGAATGCATTTAAAAAGCAGAAAGGGGTGCGAGCCTGAAAGTTTACACAAATGTTCCATGTTCCATTCGAGGTGGTTAAATTAGATTGACCTCTGTGATTTCTTCCAATTTTATGATTTTGTGCTTTGAGATATCTAATATTCCATTTTCTTCTCTGAAAAATGGTAAAACTAGGTGATCTCTAAGGTCTCTTATAGGTCTCAAATCTTTTGAAATCCATAGTTTCATTTATTTGTAGCAGAGGTTGCCCCTTGATGCACCTGTAAGGGTGGATTTGTACTCTGGGCTCTTGCCAAAGGGCTCTTAGTTGGTGTGTTATACCCTGTGATGGAAGAAGGGGTATCAAGGATAATTGCAGACTGAGCCAAGAGGAGCTATCCCTTCAATAGACCAGATAAAGGATCAAGAAGAAAAGTTCCTCCTTCTTTCAAAGCTAATCATCAGTTCTCCCTGGTACTTCCAGTCAGTTCCAGGTAACTAGGTGGCACACTGACAAGAACGCTGAACCTGGAGTCGTGAAAACAAGTTCAAATTTTGCTTTAGACACTTACCAACCATGTGACTCCAGTTAAGACATTCAACCTCTATTTTGCCTCAATTTCCTCAACTGTAAAATGGGGCCAATAACAGCACCTAGAGGTGCTTCACAGGGATGTTGTGAAGATCAAATGAGATTATATTTGTAAAGTACTCAGCACAGTGCCTGGCACATATTAGGTGCTATATAAACCCTTTCCCCCTTCCCTTCCTGCTCCCCATCTCCCAATCCCCAGAAGGCAATAATTGTCCTAGCTATAATATAAATTGTACCTGGCAGTACAAGACCATGTACTTAGGAGAGTCCAAGACTGGATCTCAAGCTCCTAACTGCCTCTTTTTGCTTTGTGTTTCCTTTCCTGAGCACAAGTGATTCAGCAGTGATCTTGAAATGAGATCTTTTTAGCATAGGCAGTTATCCTGTGAACTTGAGGGCTTTCAGTTCACTGAGGGGTATATGTAATAGATGCCCACTGTTCTCAGGGATGATTATCGACAGGAGGATAAGCCAAGTACGCCCACCTTGCCAAAAGATTTGGACTATGAGTTCCAATGATCTTGTGATGGAGAGAGCCAGCTGCACCCAAAGAGAGGGCTGTGGGGACTGAGTGTGGATCACAACACAGCATTTTCACTCTTGTTGTCATTCACTTGTTTTTTGTTTTCTTTCTCACTTTTTCCCCATTTTGATCTGACTTTTCTTAGGTAGCATGATAATTGTGGAAATGTATACAGAAGAACTATATATGTTTAACATATATTGGATTAGGGGAGAGGATGGGGGAAGAGAAGGAGAAAAAAATTTGGGACACAAGGTTTTACAAGGGTGAGTGCTGAAAACTATCTATGCATATGTTTTAAAAATAAAAAGCTTCTAAAAAAAACTTGTGTTATGACCGAGTACCTGCTGCTCAGTATAGAGTAAGGTGAAAATGAAATCTATTCAGCAGTCTCACAGAGGTCTTAGGAGTTTTTTCTCCAAAGAGAGCATATTAGGAGTGATGAGTTACTGTTCCATATTTTATATATTTGATAGTGCATATTTGTGAGTCTTTTATATTTTAAGCATTTCTTTTTGTGGTAGAGGAAAAAAGTAGTTATCTTGTATCAGGTACAAGATAAATAAATAATGGTTGTTTCCTTCCACCCTTCCCTATTCTTCTGGTCAATGATTTTTTTAAGGGGGAATTTTTAAAGAGGGATTTTAAATCTAAATCTTTAGATTTAGAGGATATGTATGTAGCAAGATAATTCTTGAGAAGATAGCTAGGGACTAAAATGAAAGAAGGTTAGAGTTGACCTACATATGAGGCATACACCATACATTCCATGACTTGAGGCCATACCATATAATTGGAAGAATATTGTGTAAAGGATAGGTCTTTGTATCAGGGAGAAGCTTGAATGCATTAAGAGGACTGCACAATATTCCAAAAGGTAATCTGGCATCCTCTCCCCATGATTCAGAACCCAGCTCATTCACCATCTTTATTGTTTGTCTAAGGTACATGATAAACCTAGTCTATGGACTTCTCAGAATCTGGACAATAATCTTCATCATTTGTTTTTTCCTGAATTCTTCTGAGCAATTATAGATTTTGTTTAGGTTTTCTAATATTCCAGGGTATGGCCCATCAGCATAATGTTATCTATATCTGAATGACCTCAAATCTATATGGAATTCCTCTTTTTAATCTCTGTTATGAATTTCCTCTATAATACTGGCAAATACTTGTAGTAAGCATATATTTCCATGTTTTATTCCTCACTGGATATTAATATCCAGCGGACTCTTGATCCAAATGATCTGTTGGTCATATTTCATGTAATCTTGTTTAATTTTGAAATCCATATGAAAGAAAACTTGTTGGACAAGAACCTTTAAGGCAGTATTTTGCTCTACTAAATAAATTACATGCTTTAAAAAATCATCAACAAACAATAAGCACAGTGGCATCCTATATTCACTACAAATTTCAGCCAATTGTGTAACTGTAAATATATGGTCCACTATAAAATCTCTGGGAAAGACTGCTTGTGTACATTATTCTCATAAAATGTTTATATTTGAGAAAGAAGGCACATAGATGGTAGTTATTAATGTTTTCTCAGTTAACTTCTGAGGTTTTTTCCTAAGCCTTTAGTGTCATTCCTTCTCTCAGGTACCTTGAGATTTGATCCCTCAATCCTTCTCAATTGCATCATGCTCAGCACAGACCAATGTATCCCTCATCTAATTCAATTTGATCTTCCCATATTTTTTTTTTACTATCATTGCTACTTCTTCAAGTAAATTATTGGTGGTTCCACTTTCACTAAAAAGAAAGGAATTTGTTATAAACATCTTTACAGACCTTTGCCATTTTAATCTGTTCACTGTCCTCATTTTATCCTTAAATATCTTCAGGATGCTTTGAATAAGTTAAATATCTTGCTAATCTTTTGGTAAACTTAATTTTTCTTCTGTTCAGTTTTATGAGAAAATATTGCTCATGATCATCTTCTATCTTCCTCTGTGCAAGTTTATGTCCTATGCCAAAGTTGCTTTTGGCTGGCATTTCTCTTCATTTGACAAAATTATCAAATACTTGTTTTCTAAACTCTTTTGTTCATCTTGTTGTGGTGAATATGGATTATATGTGTTAAACCACTTTAGAAAACTGTGATAGTTTACATCAATGTCTGTTAATTTATCCACATCCCATTTTTATTTTTGCACTAATTTGTTTAAATAAGTTAGGCTGGAGTTATCTTGATAGTGCACCATAAATCTCATTTTGATTTTTTCTTTTAATTTTATAGTCTTTCTTCTAATTTGACTAAACTAAGTTATGGCATAATTGTATTCAGAAATGATTCCCAAATTAGTAATCAATCATTTCCTTAGTATTAATTTTCTTTTTTTAAGTGAAATTATTTGCATCTTCTCGACTCTTCTTGAAGAAAATATTCATGATACATAGGTGTGAGTTTTCAGCATAGTCTACGAGCTCTTGCCTTCTTTCTCATAATTGAATCATATTTTCTGAGATTTTTTTACTATCTTCCTAATGTCCACCTTTGCATTAGCCACTTAATTTGGAGGGTCTCATCAAATTCTGTGCAGAATTTGTCTGTGTCCTTATCCTCCGCAACAGATAAGTTGCAATTATTTTCATGGTGGCGTTTTTGCAAACACATCACATCTTTTACATTATGAGATGACCAAATGTAACTGTCACCAAATGATGTTCCTTGTTGCCTTTGGACACACAAGATTCTGCTATTTCCCTTATTTGCCTCTCCAAGGAAAACTTATGAGCCATCATTCCATTGAAATGCAATTTCTTTTTGTCCTCTGGTTTTATTTATAGCAAGAATGTCACAACTGATATGATTCACTTCCTCCAGTACTACATCCATTTGTTAGTCACCAGAGAAGGATCTCAGATCTACAGTAACAACAGCTACGGTAATGTTCCTAAGTTGCCTTAAAAAAATGATGTGGTTCTTATTGCTCTCCTTCCTCTTTTCTCCCATTTTGCCATCATTATTGCAAAAAGCAGAAGGGGCATACAGCACAGGGAGCCATTTTGTACTTTTCTTTGTTTCACATATTTCTATGACTAAAGAATTCATCACCAGGTGCTGACCAAATAGAGAGTCACCAATTGATGTTCCTTGGTGTGAGACTTTCCATGCTTAGATTGGTCCTCAAAAAATAGTCTGTTGATGAAAATGCATTACAAGTTTTTCCAAGACAGAAGGACCTAACAGAATTCTCACTCTGTTGTTACAACCTTCAAAAATACATACCATGATTAAACAATGGAACAGAAATTTATGAAAGCCAGTTTATCAATATCTTTCCTAAAATATACACCAGAAGGGGATCAAAGACAAAAAGACCCTACATATACAAATATACATATCCTTCATAGGAGGATGCTTTGAAGTAGTTAACAAGCTAGAAACAGAGTAGTTATCCACTGAATTGGGGATAGCTGAACAAACTGGCATATAAATATGTGCCATAAAAAATGAGAGATAAAAAGAATTTGTAGAAACATGGGAAAACCTGCAGGAACTGAGAACAATATACATAGTGGCTACAACAGCGTAAACAAAAGCAATTCAGAGAGGCTACTGAGCTGAGCTTAATTGCAATAAACAATTATGAAACTCAAGGAGGAATGCCTGAACACAATTATTTCCTCTCCCTAGAGAGACAGAGATTGTGAGTTCAGAACGTGCTATCTGCTGTCAGATGAGAGCATTTAGTCAGTAAGTTTTATTTGTTTTTCTAAGTTATAAGAGAGGGGTCAATGATGGCTGACAGTGGTAGGGAGAGGGGCTAGCAAGCTAGCATTTTTGTTATTGTTCAGTCATTTTCAGTTATGTCCAACTCTTCATGACTCCATCTGGGGTTTTCTTAGCAAAGATAATGGAGTGGCTTGCTATTTCCTTCTTCAATTTATTTTGCATATAAGGAAACTGAGGCAAACAGGGTTAAGTGTCTTGCCTAAGGACCATACTAATAAGTGTCTGAGATAGGATTTAAACTCAGGAATTTCTCACTTAAGGTCTGGGGCTCTAGCTGCTGTTCCACATAGTAGCCTCTAAACTAGCATTTTTTTATTAAGACCCTATACAGCCTGGAGCTGTATTAAATGCTCTCTTTCTCTCTCTCTCTTTTATATATATATATACACACACACACACACATACATACACATACACAGATATATGTACATGTATATAGACATACACATATATGCAAAGACTAGTATAAAAATTAAGATAACTTAACATCAGCCAAAATAAAATAAAACTCAGTTCTCAGAACTCAATATAGTACTTCAAATTGAGTCTCGCCAGAGCAGAGATTAATGTGACTATGGAAACTAGGTCTTTATTACATTTTTATCTCTATCCCTGACTGTGCTCAACTTTCAGTCTTGCATTTCCAATTGCCTGCTGCCTATTTCCATAACTACCTCAAACTCAGCTCAACTAAAATTGATCATTCCCTCCAACCCTCTCCCCTCCTGATTTTCTTATTTCTGTCAATCAATCTGTCATCATTTTCCCCTGTCACTCAGGCTTGAAAGTCTGGGGCCATCTTTGATTCTGCTATTATCTAATCAGTCACCAAGTCCTGTCAATTATTCCTTTGCAATGCCTTTCGAATTCATGCCTTCCTTTCCATTCTAGCTACCACTGCTCAAATTTGGATCCTTATCATCTCATGACTTATCTATTATAGTGGCCTCAACACTGGTCTCCCCACCCGCAGTCTCTTTCCCTTTCAATCTGTCTTGTGCATCAAGATGGGATTACATTTTCTAGATCACATCATTCCTCTGCTAAAAACCTGTCAATGGTTATCCATTACCTATAGAATGAATAAAAGGCTAGGATCCTTAGACTGATATTTGAGGTGTTCCTGAATCTGGCTCTGGTCTTGGCTCCCAACATTTTTCTAAACAAGTGCCTGAGGATGAATTTATATTCAGATCCCCTCAAGTTTAGGGAAGGTTTTCTTTCTGCTGTGGCCCACCTAGTTATCCCTATAAATGCCAGCCACTGCTACGAACCTAAGATTTCAATGGTATAGTCTGGGTATAGTCTGAATAACTGTTTTAGAGAGCAGGCCCATATGCCCATGGTCACACAACTAAGTATCTGAGAGGCAAACTTAAACCTCACTTTTTCCAACTCCAAGACTGGCTCTCTGCACTTTGTCACATTGCTTTTCATGAATAAGTCATTTTATATTTTCCTGCAGTTTCATATTTGCTATATGTCTTAACACCACATATAGATAATAACTCTTTAAGGGCAGGTACTTTGTCTTACATTTCTTAGTATCCCTCAACTCACCTAGCACAGTGCCTTACTGATATTCCAGGAGGAAAAAACAAGCATTTATTAAGCCCCTACTATGTACCAGCCACTGGGCTAAGGACATTATAAATATCTCATTTGATCTTCACAACAACCTTGGCTTCCTAGATGGGTGCTATTATTATCACCTCCATTTTATATAGTTGGGGAAACTGAGGCAGACTAAGTTTTAAATGATTTGCCCAGCTGATAATGTCTGACCTGGATTTGAAGTCAGGTCTTCCAGGACCAGTGTTCTAGGCACTGGGCCATCCAATTGAATTATTCGGGAAAATCCACAGCCTAAGATTGTGAAAACAATTCTAGAATTGTGAAAGTTTTCAAGCAACCGCCCCAGTTCACAGCTCCTGCCTTCAATCCAGTCAAGCTAGCTAAGGCCAAGGGAGGCTAAGTGACTTTCTCGTAAATGCTAAGGGAAGGGCCAGTACCAGATGTCTCCCTAGAGCAGCCCCACCCTTTCATCTTCCAGGCCTCCCTTTCCTCCCCTGACTCACTTCTGGCACTCATCCAGCACAAAGGCTCGGGGGTGATCGTCGCCAGACATGGTGATGACCGTTTCCCGTTCAAAGGCCCCTGCCCGGTTCTGATCCACAGTATGGCGAGTGATGGTGGATGTGGTATAGCTTGTCCAGTATAAGGTATCCCAGCCTCGATGGTAGGCCAGACCCTCCACAGAGCCCACATCTAGAGAAAATAGATGGGAAGATATGTTGGTCAGTGTGGCATAGGCAGAAACATGGATAATAATAATAAGACATCTTGGAGGGTGGTCAGTGGGACCTTGGGAGGAAAGGTTGAGTCATTCAGAGATGCCCTCATTCACCTGTAACAACTGGGCCCACTAGGCCTATCAAGGTATGGGCAGCTAGGAGCATCCTTATTCATCTGTAACAACTGGGCCCACTACGCCTGGCATGGGATGGGGATCTAGGAACATCCTTATTCATCTGTAACAACTGGGCCCACTAGGCCTGACATGGGATGGAGATCCAGGAATATTCTTATTCATCTGTAACAACTGGAACAACTAGGCTTGGGATGAGGATCCAGGAACACCCTTATTCATCTGTAACAACTGGGCCCACTAGGCTTGGAAAGGAATGGGGATCTAGGAACATCCTTATTCATCTGTAAAAACTGGGCCCACTAGGCCTATCAAGGTATGGGCAGCTAGGAGCATCCTTATTCATCTGTAACAACTGGGCCACTACACCTGGCATGGGATGGGGATCTAGGAACATCCCTATTCATCTGTAACAACTGAGCCCACTAGGCTTGGAAAGGAATGGGGATCTAGGAACATCCTTATTCATTTGTAACAACTGAGCCCACTAGGCTTGGAAAGGAATGGGGATCTAGGAACATCCTTATTCATCTGTAAAAACTGGGCCCACTAGGCCTGGCATGGGATGGGGATCCAGGAACACCCTTATTCATCTGTAACAACTGGGCCCACTAGGCCTGGCTTGGGATGGGGATCTAGGAACATCCCTATTCATCTGTAACAACTGAGTCCACTACGCCTGGCATGGGATGGGGATCCAGGAACACCCTTATTCATCTGTAACAACTGGGCCCACTACGCCTGGCATGGGAATGGGGATCTAGGAACACCCTTATTCATCTGTAACAACTGGGCCCACTAGGCCTGGCTTGGGAATGGGGATCTAGGAAAATCCTTATTCATCTGTAACAACTGGGCCCACTACGCCTGGCTTGGGAATGGGGATCCAGGAACATCCTTATTCATCTGTAACAACTGGGCCCACTAGGCCTGACATGGGATGGAGATCCAGGAATATTCTTATTCATCTGTAACAACTGGAACAACTAGGCTTGGGATGAGGATCTAGGAACACCCTTATTCATCTGTAACAACTGGGAACCACTAGGGCTAGTTTGGGATAGGGATCCAGGAATACCTTTGTTCATCTGTAACAACTGGGCCCACTAGGCCTGTCAAGGTATGGGCAGCTAGGAGCACCCTTATTCATCTGTATCAACTGGGCCTTCTAGGCGTGGCATGGGATGGGGATCTAGGAACACCCTTATTCATCTGTAACAACTGGGCCCACTAGGCCTGGCTTGGGAATGGGGATCCAGGAACACCCTTATTCATCTGTAACAACTGGGCCCACTAGGCCTGGCATGGGATGGGGATCCAGGAACACCCTTATTCATCTGTAACAACTGGAACCACTAGGGCTAGTTTGGGATAGGGATCCAGGAATACCTTTGTTCATCTGTAACAACTGGGCCCACTAGGCCTGACATGGAATAGAGATCCAGGAATATTCTTATTCATCTGTAACAACTGGAACAACTAGGCTTGGGATGAGGATCTAGGAACACCCTTATTCATCTGTAACAACTGGAACCACTAGGGCTAGTTTGGGATAGGGATCCAGGAATACCTTTGTTCATCTGTAACAACTGGCCCACTAGGCCTGTCAAGGTATGGGCAGCTAGGAGCACCCTTATTCATCTGTATCAACTGGGCCTTCTAGGCGTGGCATGGGATGAGGATCCAGGAATACCCTTATTCATCTGTAACAACTGGGCCCACTACGTCTGGCTTGGGAATGGGGATCCAGGAACATCCTTATTCATCTGTAACAACTGAGCCCACTAGGCCTGGCATGGGATGGGGATCCAGGAACACCCTTATTCATCTGTAACAACTGGAACCACTAGGGCTAGTTTGGGATAGGGATCCAGGAATACCTTTGTTCATCTGTAACAACTGGGCCCACTAGGCCTGACATGGAATAGAGATCCAGGAATATTCTTATTCATCTGTAACAACTGGAACAACTAGGCTTGGGATGAGGATCTAGGAACACCCTTATTCATCTGTAACAACTGGAACCACTAGGGCTAGTTTGGGATAGGGATCCAGGAATACCTTTGTTCATCTGTAACAACTGGGCCCACTAGGCCTGTCGAGGTATGGGCAGCTAGGAGCACCCTTATTCATCTGTATCAACTGGGCCTTCTAGGCCTGGCATGGGATGGGGATCCAGGAACACCCTTATTCATCTGTAACAATTGGGCCCACTAGGCTTGGAAAGGAATGGGGATCTAGGAATATCCTTATTCATCTGTAAAAATAGGGCCCACTAGGCTTGGCTTGGGATGGGGATCCAGGAATATCCTTATTCATCTGTAACAACTGGAACAACTAGGGCTAGCTTGGGATGGGGATCCAGGAATACCTTATTCATCTGTAACAACTGGGCCCACTAGGCCTGGCAATGGGATGGGGATCCGGGAACACCTTTATTCATCTGTAACAACTGAGCCCACTAGGCTTGGAAAGGAATGGGGATCTAGGAACATCCTTATTCATCTGTATCAACTGGGCCTACTAGGCTTGAAAAGGAATGGGGATCTAGGAACATCCTTATTCATCTGTAAAAACTGGGCCCACTAGGCCTGGCTTGGGATGGAGATCTAGGAACACCCTTATTCATTTGTAGCAATTAAGCCTACTAGGGCCTGGCATGGGATGGGGATCCAGGAATACCTTATTCATTTGAAACTACTGGGCCTATTCGGGCATGGAATGGGATGTGGATTTAGCAAGGCAATGTAGACAGAGTTGAAGATTACTCAAGATTGTGATGTCTTCTCCTTATTTGTCTATTACTTTCCTTATCCCTATTTTAATCCAAACTGGTTTTTATGGGGCAGAAATATCCATATTTCAATACAGGTGGACCTTGTTATGTGGAATAGTGGGGTACAGAAGACAATTCTAGTTGTTTCAGAGCTATTTTTCTGGAAAATTGAATATAAAATAGATTTTTGTCAAATAAGCCTCACTTTAGAAGAATTGGAGAATTTTGCTGTTTAAAGGGACTTTGGACTAAATCCTTCCCATAAAGCAATTATCACACACAAAAAAATCACCTTTTTACTTGCTCTTACACTCTTGACAGTGTAGCAGGAATTCAGTAGCCAGGGATGAGCTAGGATCTCACTTTGAGAATGATTTCTCCCCTTCCCCCAGGCTTAGCTGGCCCTTACTCACTCTCCACAATTGTAACTCTCCCAGATCCATCATCGTTGATCTGCTGAATGTTCCCAAAGTGGATGTCACTGAAGAAAATGCGGTTGGCAGTGCCTGGGGACCCCGCTGCCCTGTAGTCAAAAGCTAGAGCAATCACATTCTTCATATGCTCAGGGTCCTCGAAAGGCTGCACAGGGGCATTGAGGTTACGCTCGTCTGACAAATGGACGCTCTTGAGAATGGTGCGCTCTGAGTAGAGGAGGTAGCCAGCATACTCTCGACAGGATGCTCCATCCTCTGCCAGCATCCCATGGGCACAGGCACAGGCCCGGCGCCCATCTCCTCTATACAAGCACAGCTGCTGGCATCCACCATTGGATGTAGCACACACGTTGGTGCCTAGAAAGAGGTCAAGAGAGGTCATCACAGGTAGCCCCCAGAGTCAGAACCCTCAGGGGTATCTCCTGATTTCCTATTTTATTGCTTATGTTTCTTCCTGGTATCTCTTCTGCTGCCTCCACCCACCATTTTGGTCTAAGGGATCAACACCATATTTGTGGCCCAGCAAGGCAAGCCAACAGAATTATACCTGCTGTTGGTTTACCAATCAAGTTCATCCTCTGGCCTTAATCCCCTTGACTTTTGAGGACTCTGACCATAGAAAAGGAGTTCTCCAATGCTTTTAAGAGAGGTATTAATTCCTTCTCTAAATTCTCCCCTCCTTTAGTCTTTCTGATAATTGGTTCTTCCCAAAGTTGGATCTTCCCTTCCTTCCACCTTCACCATACCTTCTCTTCCTGCTTTAACCTATAAGGGGTGAGGAATGGCAGGCTGCCCTCTCCTAGGGAGAATGAGCCTCCTCTTCTCAAGATCTCAGCCTTCCAGCTCTTCAATTCCCCTCACCTTTCTGTCGGTCTCTGTTGAAGACTTTAATGTCTTTGAGCTGGACTCCAATCCCTGTCCGAAGTGGAACTGAGTCTGTGGCATTGTCCTTGCTCCCTCGCTTGATGGAACCATTGGCATGGGTCCTGAGAAGAAGAAGAAGGGAGATGTTCAGTCTAGGAAGGAGCATGAGGGAAACAGAGCACACCCCAGGAGGCTACTGCATGGGGCTGTCCTCTCACCTGTCACTCCAATAAATGAAATCCTCAAACACAGAAACAGAGAACATATCCATATTGTTGCTGGACAGAACCACTTCCCGGTTTTCACCTGTCTCCAGATTAATCCGTTCAATCTTGTCTGTCCGAGCATCACACCAGTATAACTTCCCATCCTGGCGGTTAAGGAAAATATCTTATAAAATTAGAGTTTACCACACAGTTCCCTTCAAATCCTCTCATACTGGAAGTGTGTGTGTGTGTGTGTGTGTGTGTGTGTGTGTGCACACGCATGCACGTGCTCTCCCAGAAGGACAGTAGTCCCTCACTCTCTAATTTTCTTACCTATACATGCTATATTTGTCTTCCTTTTCCTCAGTTAACCAATAATTGATAGATTTATCAAATGTTTTTTATGTTCCAGACTAAGTGGATTGAATATGAGAACATAAAAAGTGAAATCATCCTTTACATTCTACTCAATCATTTTTACCCTGGTTTCTTCATTTTCTAGCTCATTCCTGTATCCTCCCAGCACTCCAAATTACTCTTTCCTCCTTAATATAGAGGAGATTCTTGCACAGGATACAAATTTGAATAAGATGATAACAGTTAACATTTATTCAGTTTATCTAACATTTTACTTTTATTATCTTAGAACAGTCTGGTATAGTATTGCTTTCCCCATTTATAGATGAGGAAACTGAGGCTCACAGAATTTAAAGTGACTTGCCCACGTTTACAAAACCAGTGAATATCAGAGGTAGCATCCAAAACCAAGTATCTCTCACCTCCAAATTTATTACTATTTTCACTATGCCACAGTTCTATGATTCTTTCTTTGCTCTCCCATTCCCTAGGACATCTCTCTGACTTCTGCGTAAGGACATATAATTGGGAGAGGCAGACAGGGATAGGGCCGGGGAGGGCGGGGTATGTATTCCTCCTCAGCCAGGGGACAAGCATTTATGAACCAGCTACTATTTGCCAGACACTGTGTTAAGGAATGGTATATAATGCCAATCTTTGCCCATAGGGAGGCCTTTCTCTTGCTTCCAATGGGTGTCCGACATCCTTACCTCATAGTCAACTGAGATGCCATTGGGCCAGCTGATGCTCACATTGACCAAGACCACTCTCTCTGTGCCATCCAGGCGTGACCTCTCAATTCTTGGATACTGGCCCCACTCTGTCCAGAATAGATACCTATGGGGTAGGTATGAATGTATCAAAGCCCTAAGACATAAGATAATTCACCAGGAAATGGGGCCCACAATTCCTTATTCTTACAGAGGGTAAAATTGAATTTGGGGGGTTTGGGGAAGGTTGAAGAGAAATCTGTTGGTAGAGGTTGTAAAATGAGAAATAGACCAAAGAGAGAACTTCTCAACACTCCAAAAGACCTGAGAATAGGGACAGGAATGGAACCAACAAGGAACAAGGAATCATTCCCTAAATCAGATTCTATAGAATTTAATAGGGTGGAACATGGATATGGAATATGCAGGTTTGGCAAGAGAATTGGATCTGACTGGTCAGGCATTTCCTCTTACCCCTTCTCTGGGTGGACAGTAATGGCCCGTGGCTTGTCCAGGCCTTGAGAAATGACCACATAGCGAAACGAGCCATTGAGCCTAGCAACCTCAATCACATCAAACCCTTGATCAGTCCAGTAGATATTGCCTGGGAAAGAAGGTGTCTGTCAGAAGCAGAAAGTGGGAAAAGACAGGGCCCCAGAGTTCTAGCCCCTGTCTTTCCCCCACTCTGCCAAGTCCACGAATTCCCAGAGTCTCATCTTTAAAAATAGATTCCTAAATCTTTTGTTTTTCTAGTATCCATATTTCTCCTTGTATTTTTTCTTTTTACTCCCCCCAACAAGAAATAACCCTTATAAAGGAGTCAACAAATTATGACCCAAGGGCAAATCTTGCCAACACCCATTTTTGTACTGCCTAGGAACTAAAAAAAAAAAAACAAAAAAATGCTGTTCTCAGTTCCTGGGCTATATAAAAACAGGCCATCTTCTGGGCTTGCTTTGACTCACAAGCTGTCCTTTACCTACCTTTGCCTTTTAACACAGAACACATTTGTTCCCCAGAATCCCTCTTCCCTAAAATCTGATCCTAAGTCCCTCTCCTCAACAAGCAATCCCGAACAATGGCTTCTCCTTGACCCCCACTGACCTGCAATCCAGTCTACAGCAATGCCTTCAACACGGCCAATGCCATTGGTGACCACGTCCTCACGCCATGTCTGGTCCCTCTTGGCTCGGCTAATGGTGCTGAGACCCATGTCTACCCAATAGATTGTGTCATTGTCTGGGAAAGAAGCAAATCGGGGCACACAAGAGGATGAGAATTGTGGTGGGAAGCAGTATTAGGGGATCTTGGGAAAAACAGGGCAACTGTTGAGGAGGGCCATGTGGCAAGAGCCCCTTCTCTCTGTTTTCTCCATGTGTGTTCTCTTGGCACGTCCCCTCTCCCTCCCAGTGCCCCTAAACCATTTCCCTCCTTAAACAAATGACTCACCAGCATGGAAGTCGATGCCCACAGCAAGTGAGGTTCCAGACACAGGGACCAGTGCATCTGATTTGTCATTGGGATCCAGTGGTATTCCCCGGATTCCCTCATGCACAGAATACAGGAGGAAGGAGCCCACACCTAAGGAACATGCTCTAATCAAACACTGCCCCAGGGAGTCTTTCTCCATGCTATACCCAGCAAGTATCTTAGTCCTTTCTTCGAGGAAGATTTATAGAATCACAGAAAGAGCTGCAAGAGATATCATTGGCCATCTCATCCAAACACTTCAATTTACTGAATAGAAAACTGAGGCTCAATAGGGTTCAATGACTTTCTCAAAGTCACACACAGAGATCATACATCAGAGCAGCATTTGGACCTAGACTTTGGAGCTTTCAACTCCAAAGCCAGTGTTCTTTCCATTTTACCATGCCTTGTTCAGAGGAAGAAAACAGAGACATTGCGCATGACAAGGGAAGGTGATTGCCCAGGAGTCCTCTGGCCACCAGAGGAGGGCAGCAAAAACAAATTTTCACCCACACTAATCGGCTCCTTCTTCACTTCGTCCATGAGTCCATAGGTCCATATCATAGAGGTGGACCACAGACCATCCATATGGTCCAAAACCCATCAGAAGGGGAGTCTAGGGAGAGGGTAAATAGGCAGCAATGGGGTCTTGATGATTCCCATATCTACATCTCATCACTCTATTGTAAACTAGACCTACCTTTCCAAATGCCAACCTGCCACTCCCCTGCACGTGGATGTCCTCTCAAACAACCTTGTGCCCATGAACTGTACTTTTCCTGCTAAAATAGGTCCTTTTCCAAGTTTTCTCATTTTTTTCAACAATATCACCATTCTTCTTATCTCTCAGGCTAGAGCTCTTACAGTTGCCTGAATTCTTTTTTCTCTTCTCCAACTGGTCATTATTTCCTTGTAAAGGCCAGCCATATCCCTACTGCTCATAACCTAGTCCAGAACCCAACACCTGGATAACTATAAGAAGCCCCCTCACTGCCTCTGGTTCTACCATTTCATCTTCCATTGTCAGATTAACCTTCCTAAAACATTGCTTTCACAGCTTTTCCTTCCCCCTTCAATGCCTTATGTGTAGTAGGCATTTAATAAACATGTGTAGAATTGAATTACAATGGCTCCCCATTATCTTTGGCATTTATAACCTGGTCTAATTAAACCTACCCCCTGAACTCCTTCCCAAACTCAACACATCAGCTCCACTAGGAAGGTCTACACACGACTCCTCCCAAATGACAAGCTCCTTCTGGCCTCTGTGCTGCTGTTCTGTCCCTTTCTTTATCCCACTTATCTAGCTCCTCCAACATAAGTCTATTTCTTCCTACTCTAGCCCATATTTTTTTTGAGCTTGGTTATACAATATAGATCATGGCACAGAATTTGGTATTTACTGTCAAATGTTTCAAATGTGTTCATTCTGTTCCCCGAACTGGACTGTGAACCGCAGGAGGTCGAGGAAAGGGTGCTGATAGCTATGTCTTATGGTTTTTTTTGCATCTTGTCCAGTGCCGGACATGCTGTGAATCCTCAGCAACCAACTGACCTGATCCCCTGAGTAGGAAGGGAAGGGTAGTGGAGATAAAGGGCAGGTTTGCAGTGGATGGGAGGGAGATTACTACTGACCCTCACAGGCCTGTTGACCACTTCGGAGGCTATAGCCGGCTGTGCACATGCAGGACCGTGTGGTCTCCGAGGTGGGAAGGCAAAGCTGGGAGCAGTCCCCATTGTTCACACTGCAGGGATTGGTTCCCTGGAGGCCTGTGGAAAGGAAGAAGAGAGCTATGTGTGATCAGAAATTCAGGGTACCAGAATCTGATCGGGTGCAGGGCTGTGACTAGGCTGAACCTAGTCAGAAGTAGTCAGTATTTGAAGATATTTCCATTCTGTCCTTTCTCCAACCTCCGCTGACCCTCTCTCCTCCATTTCTCAACATTCCCCACAACTCTAAGCTCCCACCTTCTTTGTGCCCCTGACCCTCACCAAGCTGGATGCTCTCATCATACACCTTCATGTGCATAACCAAGGTTGTGCTGTTTCTCAGGACCACAGCCCCAGAGCCATCAGCCTTGTTGCATGTCCCCATCTTCTCTGAGACCTGGTCTGCCCACCACAGCTTGTCGCCTGTTTGAAGCAGGAGTGAGGAGAGGGAGAGGATATTTATTTGTCACTGACCAACACCTTTATCCCAAATCATTCCCTTCTCCTTTTCTTTCCAGTCTCCCCCTTCTTCTAACACCTCCAAAGTAGCATGTACCCTCCCCCATGGGGAGCCCTGCCCCTGGGTCAGTTCCCCCGGCCCTCACCCATGATGGCCAATGCAGTGGCTTTGCCCAGCTGGCTCCTCATGGTGTCAATGACTTCTAGACCACTCCCATCGAGGTTGCAACGGTTGATGGTATGGTTTCCAGAGCTGATCCAGTACAGTTTGTTCTCAGGAAAATCAATAGCCAGGCCTGGCAGAGGAGACCAAAGGGAGGTGGGACTTGTCACTTCTAACTCAGCTTAGTGGTGAACCTGGAACTCTCCCTCACCTAGTTTCCTGATATTGAGACCTGACTTCCCCATCATGGAGATGAGAGGGGTCCCTGGCAGGTGGAGTGGGGGAAGAAAATTTGGGGAGAATTAGGAGTCCAAAGGGACCATAGATAGATAGATTCAAATCTGGAAGGGCCCTCAGGAGCCAACCCTCTTAAGCCAAGCCTCTCATTTTACTGGTGAGGAAAGTGAGGATACAAAAGTCTAAGTAACTTGTCCAAGATTACACAGACAATAAAGAGAGATTACAAGCCAGGTTCTCTGGCTTCAGAGGCAGGATTCTTTCCATAATATAAAGCTGTCTTTATGAGGTTGGGGGGGATGGGAGAAAGGGAGGGTGAATAATAACAGTCATATAAAGTTTTAGGGTTTACAAATACTCTTATACATACTTCAGAGCAGGGAAAAAATACTTAGAAATTATATCTTCCAATGTCCTCATCATACAGATGAAGGAACTGAAGCCAGATGCAAAGAAATTCATTTAACATCTGGTAAGTAAGTGATGGAACCTAGACTTAAGCCTGTATCTTATGACCAAATACCACTATGTTGGTAATGACTAAGGGGAAGGGCTCTATTGGGTCTTTGGGTTTGGGGCCCAAGGGCTAGGCTCATACCCACAGGGCCTTTCTGGCCAGAGAAGAGGAGACTGCGGTTGCTGCCATCCAGACTGGCCATGCTGATGTTATCCCCATCTGTCCAGTACAGCTTCCTAGGGTAGGGAAAGGCACAAATGAGAGGCAAAGACAGGTTTCATGTGCCTAGACTCTCTTTGCGGTCTCCCCACTATCCCAGATCTCTCCAGATTCTCAGCTTTCAAAGTCATGCAATCTTTTTTCCCGGCATCTCTGAATGGACATCAACCCTCGAGCAAGAAGGGATTCCCAAGGGAAGGCTATCTGGGTCTCACACATGACTCTGAAGACAGATTATCTCCCTGGACTGACCCATGCAGAGGGTGGACAACAAGTCCGTGTGGCTGCTCTAGCCCCTGGACCACTGCGTTCTTGAAGGAACCATCCAAACGGGCCACGTTAATTTGTTTCTTGTTGGTGTCATAGCTTGTCCAGAACAGATTTCGGGACACCCAGTCCACAGCGAGCCCATGAGCATTTGGAAGGTCTGAGGAAACATGGAACAGGATGTTATGTGGGAGCAGAGATCTGCTCAGAGCTCCAGGGATTCAGAGAACAAGGTCTATGGGAATAAGAGATGGGATTCTGGCATTTATATCAGGAGCATCAGGAGCTGGAGTTAAGAGGGCTCGGGAGTGGGAGGTAGAGAAGCATTAGTAGATTGGATGGAAGGGTTCAGTTCATTAGCTGAGCGGGAGGTCAAAAGTGAGGTGAGACCAGTAGGATACCTGCAGAGACGACTGTCTCAACACCAGTGCCATTAATGAAGGCACGTTTAATGGCCTGTGTTCGGACATCAGACCAGTAGACACGCTGCTCCCGGGCGTCATAATCGAGGACTGTGACGTTGTCAATGTCAGGGACGGTGAATGAGATAATGTAGTTGTAGTAGGGGGCATCAAGGTCCACACCCCGGATCTCCATCTGACGGGCGTACAGCAAGAACTTCTTAAACTCTGTGGGCAATGATGGTGTCACAGAATGGATCATTATAGGCAGCCCTCTGTCTCCAAATTGTCATCATATACATATGGGTCAACTTGTTCTCTGGGGATAAGGGCACGCTGATTCTTCTTATTTGTCTTTTCATCCTTCAAGACCCAACTCAGGTGCTACCTTCAACAAGAACTTTTCCCTGACTCCTCCTTGAACTGCACTCTTTTCCCCAGATTTTATTACTGCCTAGATCCAACTAAAAATTATTTAAGTCCAAATTCCTCATAGTACTTTACCTGGACTTCTCTTTGGCACTTACTCCAATTTCCCTTGCATCACAACTATTCATGCATTTCCACCCTTCATTAGACAAAAAACGTATCAAAGCTTTACAATCAGTCAACAAGCATTTTTTAAGCACCTACTGTGTACTGCACTGTGCTAGATGAGGTACAAAGGAAAAAACAATTCCTTTGACTTACACAGAGTAGGGACTTAAATGTTTGTTGATTGAATGTTCACCCCTGCCCCAATTCACCACTGGCTCCTTGAAGACCCAATCTTCTCATTTCCATACCATAGCAAGTGGTGTTGTCCTTGTCCAGCTTCATGAGGTGGGGGCAGGCACAGGAGACAGTTCGATTGTAGTTAATGAGGCACAGATGAGAACAGGGGCCCCGGCCTCCATTGGCCTCGCAGGGATTAGGAGCTGCAGGTCAGAGAGAGGAGGGCATTAGTCCTCCACTCTTAAGATTTCCTTCCTTTTTTACTTGCTTTGTTCTAACCTTGTCTTCTCCCCCAGTTTCTGATCCAACTATCCTCCCACTTCCATTACTGGGTGGATTATTGTCCCCAACCTTAATTCAGTTTCCCTATTCTAATCTCATTGGGATTCTATCCTCCCCAAGTGGAGGAAAGCTGAGAGAAAAAAAAAAAAAGGGTGGGACCTTCCCTGTTTACCTCAGGGCTATAAAGATGTATTATACATCAATCTCTGCTTACCAGCTGGGTTTCCCTCTTATCTAGGAACAGAATAATGTTTCCTATTTATCAGCCTTTCCTTTTCAAGTTCTCCTTACCCATAGGCTGCCTGGAGGGGTGATAGACTTGCAGATCAAAGGGCTGCGTATTGGTCCGCTGGACAACGGTGACATTGTGGCCAGTCCACTTGTTGGCTTTGGCCAGTGTGTTTGTTCGCCAGTCTGTCCAGTACACTTCTCCTCCGTAGAGTGTCACTGCAAATGGGTGTGACAGGAACTCATGCCCCCGAAGCACCTCCATGTGGCCGGAGCCATCGTAGCGAGCGGAGTAAATGGCATCAGACCTGAGGATAGAGTGAGGCGGGCTGATTCATCCTTTCCTTCAGCCTACCCTCTACCAGGTCTGTCTCTAGTGCTCCTAAGCCTTAAGAGCCTCAAATTAACCCCCCCCCAAACCTGATGGGGACAGAATGAGAACCCACTAAATCCTGTCACTCCTCTGCTTATTCACCTTTTCTTGGTCTTTAGTGTGGTTCCCCTTTGAGTTCCTAGGTCCTCTGAGCCACCCCCATTCCACTTTTCTCTAACTTTTTAATGTCTGCTCCCCTCACTTTCCATCCCAGAACATCTATCTCTGCTAGTATTGTCAGCGGTCCCAAGAGCCCTTGCTGACCCTGGAGGCACGCTTCTCACTTCACTGAGCCTGCCACTGGGGAAGGGAGCCAGAGAGCAGTGGAGAGCCTAAGGGAAGGTTTCAAGTTTGCCTTTCAGCGGCTGAAGGGATTACAAGGGTCTGAGGAAAGAGAAGGAAGCTGACCGAGCATCAATCCAGAGGATCCGTTTCTCCAGGTAGTCCACAGTCAGCCCATTGGGCCAGCCGCCAGAGCCAGTTTCCCGATGGATGGTGCGCCGGCCGGCTCCACTCATGGAGGCTGCCTCAATTCGGGGAAGGCTCGCATCCCAGTCTGTCCAGAATAGGATCCTGGGGTGGGGGTGAGGGGACAAAAAGTAAGAGAAGACCAGGAGAGGAAATTCCCAGTCTGCCTAAAACAGAATCCCGAGGGGAGGGTGGTGGGAAAGAACTCTTGCTTTAAGGTTTACAGAGTTTCATATTTGCTTCTTTTTATCTTCTCAGCCACCATGGGTGTCAGGGGCTATGATTTACTCCAATTTTACAAATGAGGAAACTGAGGCAGACAGTGACATAACTTTACTAGGGTCACAAAACTTGTAAGTGAGGTAGGATCTGAACTCAGTTCTTGTTGACTCCAAATCCAGCACTCTCTCCGATAGGCCATTAACTTTCTTGAATAAGGAAAACCTCACCCATCCCGGGGGTCCAGAGCTATAGCTCGAGGGTGTTCTATGTCTCCAGCCAGGAGGGTGGTTCTCATCGTCCCATCCAACTTGGCCACTTCAATCTGATCCAGGTTGCTCTCGACCCAGTATATGTTACCAGCGATCCAGTCCACAGCCAGGCCCTCAGGCGTTGCCAGTCCGTACTGAATCACCACCTCAAAGCTAGTCAGTGCTACAGAGAGGGGGGGCGGATTGCAATAAGGTTAGATCCCGCTGGGCGGGAGGGACGGAGGGAGGGAGTCCAAGGGCTTCACTACTTCAGACACGTTCCCAGTCTCCTCTGTGCCTTCCCCTCTCTCCACCCCAGTATTCTACTGTTTCCTTAATTGTCCCTTTCACCTGCCAAGAACAGGAACCAAACCCAGGGCCAAAGATGGGACAGGACTTCTAATCTCCTTATTTAACATACCTCTTACTTCTAAGAAGGGGTGTCCCCCTCAAAAAAACCCTTTCCAATAAGCCCCGCTCCAGTTCTAGCTCTGAGACTGCTCATTATACTAATTATCAGGCTGGCAGCTCTTCTGAGGATAATTACGGGGCGTCAGCCGACAGGACTTAAAGCAGAGTCTAACTCGATTAGCAGGGAGAGTGGGGGATGAGGGGGGAGCCGGTGGCCCCTGTCTGTCTGTCCGTCTCTGGCCCCTCGGACGCCTCTCTCGGCCCCCCTGCCCGCTCTCTCCTCCGCCCGCGTGCTGCACGTCCCTCTCCATCCCTGTGCGCTCACCTCCATTGTCCAGCAGCTTCCCCCTGTAGATCTTGTCCTCCACCACGTCAGTCCAATAGAGGGCACTCTGGCTGAGGTGGAAGTCCAGGGCGATGGTGTTGCGCAGGCCGGGCACCAGCACGCTGTAGTCCCCTTTGTGAAGGTCGATCCGGCGGATTTCATGTCGGTTGGAGAAGATGATGAATGGCTTGAAAGGGTCTGAGGAGAGAGGGGGGAGGTCAGCCAGGGACCGGGACATCCCCCGCTTTTCCATTCCAGCCCGCAGCCTGAGCTTTGTCAGCCCCCAAGAGGAGCCGCAAGGAGGGACAGGATGCTGAGCCCCCCACTCTGGGAAACAGGGTCCCGGGGACGGCTTCTCCAGGTGCGCCCCCCAGGAACCCTCCCCCCGCTTCCGCCCCGTACCCAGGCTCTGGCAGCTCTCCCCGTCAGGCTCCAGCATCCAGCCCTCGTAGCAAGAACACTTGACACTGAACTTGTTCTGTTCACACTTCTGGCTGCACTTGAGGTGCTTGGCGCAGTAGCTCTGGATCTGGCAGGTATGGTTGTCGGGTGCCAGCTCCATGCCCAGAGGACACGAGCACAGGATGCCTTCCCCGGGCGCCACGGAGCAGTTGTGGCTACAGCCCCCATTGTTCAGGGAGCACTGGTCTGCAGGGAAACAGTCCGGAGGAGAGCCGTCGGGACAAAGGGGTCAGCGAGGAAGGGGGCCTCTACAGCTCAGCTCAAAAGGGGCCCCCAAAAGCCTTCCTAGACAATCTCTTCCCAAACAGGCCGAGAAAAGTTTTAGGAAAGAAACGATTGCTACAGAGCTTCTTGGCCAATCCCTCCTCCCCCTTCCTGCAAACTTTTCCTTTTGAACTCCCACAGCACTTTGTAGATGCTTATCCTATCTTGCTTAGTATCATTATCTGTGTCCTTATCTTATGTCTACAGCTGGAATCCTGGTATCCTTTCCTTCACAGGACTTTTGTGGACTTGGGACGCGGGGATGTGTATGTGTAGGGGATGTTCTCATCCCAAAGTTTACTCTTGTCCAATCTATTTCCCATCGAAAAGTTCCTTCCCATTCCTCACCCCTTCTTGATCCCTGAGCTGCCCCTCAAAGATAAAGCTGCCCTGCCCCGTAATTTCTAAAATGTCTCCTGCTCTGGCCCCACCTGGCTTTATCTTCCACCACTCCCAGACATAAACTTTCCTTTCTGGCAAAACTGGTTTATTTTCATCCCCCAAACACACCCTGACGTATTTCTTCCACCCAGCTTTTGCCTTTGACTGAGCTTGGGATGCCCTTCTTTCTCCTTTCCACCTCTCCTAAGCCCTAAGGTGGCGGAGAAGTTGCCTCCAATCCCACTTTCTGGCTTCCTTGCCCAGTCCAGCAGGAGCAAGCAGGGCCGCTCTGACCCTGGCAGTCCCGCCCCTCCTTTCAGCAGCTCTCTTACCCACATCCTCAGTTTACCTTGTTCCTCCTGTCTCCCTAACTAGAAGGCAGAGACCTTGACTTTCCCCTCCCCAGCACAGCCCACTGTCTATGGGAATTCGTGGGAGATGGGTGATTTCACCAGGGTGAGTAACTCCAGGTACAGAGAGTCGGCAGCTGAGGCAGATAAGTCTCAGAAAGTTGCCCGAGGCGCCCAGAGGCGACGAGACTTGCCTGGGTCTCAGAACCAGTCAGCATCAGCAGCAGGGATTTGATACCCCGACTACTCAGCATTCTTTGCTCTAAGCCAGCGAGCACGTAGCATGAGATAAACCCCGAGTGCAACCGTTCCCACCACCAGAAACTCACCGCACAGATCGCCCTCGTCGGAGCCGTCTCCGCAGTCATCGTTGCCGTCACAGAGCTTGTCGGGGGGCAGGCAGACAGAGGTGTTGTTGGCACAAGGATGGGAGGGAGCCTTGCAGGCCAGGGACTCGCAGTTCTCTTCGTCTGAGTTGTCCACGCAGTCGCTGTCCCCATCGCAGACCCAGGCCTTGCTGATGCAGCGCCCTGGTTGGGAAAGCATGGTCTGAGTGGAGGAAGGGCACCCACATCTGGCCCCCCAAAGCCCCATTTCCATTATTTAAGGCCCAACCGGCTTCTCCAAGGATGGTGTCACGTCAATGTTCCACAGGAAGTAGGAGTCCCCAGGAGGATTTAAGAGTTGGTACTATCATGGATGGTGCAATACTCACTTTGTACTGTGGATTAGGTGTGCTCTGTGTGCCCATTCTCCTTCCCTACAAACACCTGTCCTACTTTCAAACTGATCTCCCTTAATGGGCCTAGCACATAGTAGGTGTACATAAAGGTTTCTTCCCTTCCCTATCAGCCTCCTTCCCTACAAACGCCTGTCCTACTTTCAAACTGATCTCCCTTAATGGGCCTAGCACATAGTAGGTGTACATAAAGGTTTCTTCCCTTCCCTATCAGCCTCCTTCCCTACAAACGCCTGTCCTACTTTCAAACTGATCTCCCTTAATGGGCCTAGCACATAGTAGGTGTACATAAAGGTTTCTTCCCTTCCCTATCAGCCTCCTTCCCTACAAATGCCTGTCCTACTCTCTGATTGACCTCCCTTAATGGGCCTAGCACATATAAGTGTACATAAAAGTTTCTTCCCTTCCCTATTAATCAGCCTCCTTCCCTACAAATGCCTGTCCTACTCCTACTCTCAAACTGACCTCCCTTAATGGGCCTAGCACATAGTAGGTGTACATAGAGGTTTCTTTCCTTCCTTTCCCTATCGGCCTTCCCCACTACCTGAATGTCCCTCCTTTTATCTTAGTCTCCTTCCTGATTCCCTGAATGGACTCTCTTTTAAAGTTCTTAGCATAGTTCTTGACACACAGTAAGAGCTCCTATATACATGTTTATTCTCTTCCCTTTCCTTTCAGCCCAGTCTCCTTCCCTACTCTGTGTGGACCCTCTTTAAAGTTCTTAACACAGCTCCTGGTACATAGTAAGTACTACATATATATATGTAGATGTCTCTGTGTGCACATATATACATGTGTATGTATATATACATATGTGTGTATGTTTATCTATTTATTCCCCTTCCTTTCAGCCCAGTTTCCTTCCCCACTCTGCTTCCCAGGTTCCTTCTTGCCTCCTCCTTACCACATCAGCTCCCAGGAGCCCCTTTTCTTTACCTGAATCTTTGCAGCCAAACTTGACATTGGGGTCACAGACATGTGTGATTCCCTCACAGTTCTTCTCATCGCTGGAGTCCATACAGTCCGTGTCTCCATCACAGCGCCACCGGAGGGGGATGCACAGTCCATCCAGGCGGCACTGGAATTCATCCGTGTGGCAGCCACCAGGGGGTCGAGTGGCTGGAAACGAGGGATGGAGGAGGACGTGAGGACGCCTCAAGGATGCCCTCACCTCATTCCTAAGTTCAACCCAGTAATCCCGGTGCCTCAACTTCTCCTCTGAAGGACCCAATCCTTCTTCCCAACCAGACGCTCTTCCCTGCCTCCTCCTCCCCCATGCCTCTCCATCTCCAAGGTGACCGTCTGATCGCACGGAAGCTGTCATCAAGGCCTGCTCAAGTCTTCCTTCCCAGCAGTTCTCCCCCTGCACTTTCATTTCCGTTTCCTCTGCTGTCGCCTTAACTCAGGCCTAAGCGGCCCGTACCTGGGCTACTCACTGCAACAGCTTCCTGCTGCTTTGCTTTCCTCATTTCTTCATCTTTTGCCTAAAACTGCACCTTCCACTTCTCTTTCCAGACTAAAGAAAGCTGCCATGGCTTCCCCAGGGTTTTCAAGGCCCTTCGGGGCCCACTGTATTGTCCGGCTTTCTCCACTCGCCAGCTTGGCCCGGAGTGAGCCCCTCGCAAGTCCCGCCTCCTCCAGAAGGCCTTCCTGCAGCCCCGAGTCCTCGCCTTCGCACAGCTCCCGCAGAGCCGGGCCTGCGCCGTCCCCGGGCACTCACCACACACCGCTTTGTTCTGCTAGTTCTTTTCGCGTATGTGTGTCTCGTCTCCCCAACTAGCCTGTAAGGTCCTTGAGCACAGGGACTGCGTCTCACCCTTCTCTGTATCCCCTAAGGTGTCCAGCATGGTCACTCAGTACTTCTGACTGCTCGATGAAGTGGCTGGGGGTCTGCCCCACCCTGCCAAGCTCCCGCTGCGGCTGGCACGGCTCTGGGTACTGGGCCTCTACAACGCCCGCCTGGGGCACAGCTGCTGTGCCCCCCATGAAGCTCTCACCCACTCTGCAAGGGCCGGGGTGGGTCCGGCCCCTCTCCGCCATGGGACTGAGGCTGAGCCTCCTCCCCAGTGCCAGCGCGTTCTCCTGCCTCCACTTCCTCTCCTTCCTACGCTCCCTAAAGCTGGGAGGGTCTGCAGCCGCCCCTCCCATCTGGGACAGCCCCCGGCTCCGGGTGCCCCCTCCCCGTCAGCGCGGCTGCACCCTGCTCCCAACCTGCGGTGCCCCCAATGGTGCCAGCCCGTGCCCAGCCCCGGAGGCCCACCCTGATTGGTGCAGTTGGCGTGGGTCTCATCACTGTAGTCCCCGCAGTCGTTGTCCCCGTCGCAGGTCCAGTGCTCAGGGATGCATCGGCCGCTGTTGCACTTGAACTGGGTGCTGGAGCAGGAGTGGCTGCAGCCGGCCTCGTCGCTGTTGTCCCCGCAGTCGTTGTCTGGCGGCGGGGTGGGGGTGGGGAGCAGGCAGGAGGGCAGAGGGAGGAGGCCGTCAGCAGCCCGGCCTTCCCCTGGCAGCCTCACTCCGCCGCCCCCCTGACTCCAGACCGCCCCCGACCCTCAGGACTCGTCAGCCCCTCCTCCCCCCTCCCCCGGTGAGAAAACAACAAACAGAAAAGTCACAGAAACTGCATAGATTGCAGCATGCACCATGGACCACACAGCTGGGGCTTGGGGGAGGGGGAGAGGGCTGCTTCTCAGAGCCTCCTCCCCGGGTCCTGGCCTCCATGGGGGAGAGACCGCCGTCTCTCCTCAATCCCCCTCAGGGGGTGGGGGCGCTCTCTAGAGCCTTTCTTCCTTTCTTTCGAAGCAGGAATCCCTGACTTCCTAGGAGGCGGTGGGCCCTAGAAGCATCCCCTGGCTCCCCTGGCCTACATGTGGTAGAAGGCACCGGACTGAGCCTCCATTTGTCTCCCCCCAAAGGCAGAAATCCCTGAGGCATTTTAGCCCCAGGGGGCGGATCCATCCAAGCCCAGAGACCGTGCTGATCCTGCCTCTCTGTACTGGGGGTGACTGACTTTCTCCTCGGGGGCCTGTGGCTGTGTGTGAGAAGGGGAAGGGCCTCCAACAGCAGGAAGGACTCTCAAAGCCGGGGCCTGCCTGAGGAGGGCCAGCCGGCCTGCTCCCCGTGCTCCTGCCTCCTCGCAGAGCATCTCCCTCTCTCCCTCTCGCTTCCCTTCTCCTCTCTGGGCTGTCAGCTAGCTCCTGCCCCACCTCCCCGGGGCCTGGGGGGGAGGGGAGGCGAGGGTCTGCGGCTGGCTGAGCCCCCTGGGGGCGGAGCTGCCTGCAGGGCTGCAGGCTCTGTGGGAGTTGATGGTGCATGTGCTACTATGCACTGACCGGCAGGCTCAGGACAGGTCTTTTCGTCAGAGCCGTCCCCACAATCCTTCTCTGAAACACAGAAACCGCCGGGGGAACCATTGGCACCCGGGGCCCGGCAGCGCCACAGCACGCACTCCCTCACAACTAAGCCTGGGGGAAGCAGGGGACCCCGCGGCGGGGTCCAGAGGCCCCCAGATGGAGACAGACACGCAGACGGAGACACACACACACACACACACAGGACTGGCCCCTGCTCGGCGCAGCATCATCTGGTCCATGGCCGGCTCCCCGGGGCAGCCATTGGTGAGGAGGCAAGAGCTCCCAGGGAGGGCGTGAGAGAAGGGACGGGGGCTGCTCTAACTCTGGCCCCTCTGGGGCAGGAGTGCCTCACTTTTGGGGTATGATCCCCCCACAGGTTTGTGAAATCTAGGGGCCCTTTCTTGGAAGAATGCTTTTTAAATGGATTAGATAAAATACAGAAGACCATCAAGAAACTGATTATACTGAAAAAAGTTACCAAATATTTTTTTTAAAAAATCAATTAAACAAACCACACTGCCCCATGTTGGTGCAACAGAAGGGGAAAAAATTGATCTTTGGAGCTAATTAAAGTTTTCAAGACTCTATATTATATTATGCATGATCTTATTTTTGAATATATGTCTAGTGTTTTTCCATTGGCCAGGTGTTAAGCTCCTCCTCCTTCTCCATTCTCCTCTAACCAAAATAGCAGGACCTCAGCCTTTTGGAGGGAGGGAGATGCTAATTTGGTTACGATTACCCAACTTTTTTTTTTAATTTGGGGCTTGTCCTATTATCTATAATGCCTTAATGAAAGATGGGGAAGAAAGGAGAGGGAGTCAGGAATGGAGAGGGGAAGCCCTTACCATTGTCGCAGCGCCAGTTCATGTTGATACATCTGCCATTGTTGCAGGTAAACTGAGTCAGGGGGAAACAGGTGGGGTAGGCTGTGGGTATGAGAGGAGTGAGCATTGAGTGGGGTGAGTGGATAGCTCTAGCCTCAGAGCACTATCCCCACATCTCACTGCCTAGAAATGTCTGCCACCCTAGTCTTTGAGAACTGGCAGGATGGAGGGGGAGCCCCTTTATTTTCAGTGGCCTTCATGCAGGTGGAAAGAGGGGGCCTCAGAGCAAGAACCACTCAATCGGATGAGGAGTATGGAGCGTCCCTTTCCTCCACCTTGTTCCCTTCCCACTCTCTCACCACATGAGGCTGACTCATCGGATCGATCACCACAGTCATCATCTAGGTCACACGTCCAGGAGATGGGGATGCACCGGCCACTGGCACAGGAGAACTGATTGGGGGGGCAGGTGCGGGCTGTGGGTAGCAGAGGTTGTGAATGCACACACTGATTTCATCCCTCCCAGGTCATCCCTGAGGTCTCATGCCCTATTTCCGGCCAGATCTTCAAAGTCTCCATAAAAGTTCCAAGGTCATACACAGTCCCACATTAGAGATAGAAAGGACTTTATCTGGTACAATCCCTTTATTGAGGCTACTGAGGAATAGGAACATTAAATAATTTTCCCCAGGTCATACAAGCAATAGGTTCTCAGTTGGCATTTTAACCCACATCCTCTGCTTTCATAGCTGGTTTTTTCCACAAAGCTTATAAAGCTAAAGAACGGAACGTTCAGGAAGGAGACTGATTATCGTCTCCCCCCTGCCCCCAAGACTATTTTATCTCATTCTCTGTTCAGGCCCCAAGCCCTCTCCCCTCCTTAGGCACTCTTTTAAATCTTTTGCTACTTGGTGGGAGAGGTGGGGGGGGCAGTCCATGCTAAGTTCTAGCCTTGTACTGCCTCCCAAGGATACAGAATGGCTCCAGATCCTTCAGAAACATCCCCGCAGCCGCTTCCATCAGCCCAAATCTCAGCTTTTCTCCCGACTATTTATCTTCCTTGGGTCATTTTTTTTCTCTGTCTTCAATTCCTCCCACTCTCACAGGGCACCAGTGTGTGCCCCTGATACTCTCATACGTAGCTCCTCTCCTTCCCCCAGATCCCAGAGGGCAACAGCACACCTGAGCAGGTGGAGTTCGATTCGTCCTCGCTGTTCCCACAGTCGTTGTCCCCATCGCACAGCCAGCGGTTGGGGATACAACGATTGTTCTCACACTTGAAGCGGTCAGACGGGCATGTATGCTGGTCTAAAGAGGGGGAAATTGGGAGTGAGGACGCTAAGAGAAGCCTCCAGCTTCTTCACGGCATGAACATAGAGACGAGGCTTAGGGGAAGGAAGAGGAGACGGGGTCACTTACGGCACAGGGCAGGGGCCTCGTCACTGTTGTCCAGACAGTCGTTGTCCCCATCACACTTCCACCGCTCCTGAATGCACCGGCTGTTGGCGCATGCGAACTCACCGGGCTGGCACTGGGGTGGGGGCACGTAGGACGGATTTGCTGCAGTTCCCCAATGGGATGAAATGGGAGAGTGACAGATTGTTAGAGAGACACAGAGCGACTTTATTACTAGAGAGATGAGAGAATAAACCTCATCAACTCACAGACTTTTCCCAAGCAAGAAACTCATCAGAACTCTCTCCTATCCATTAGGGAGAATTAACCACAAGACCCTCTTCAAACCCTTAAACTTCTTTCTTAGCCTTTTGTGGTTCAAATTCTCCTCCCTTGTGGTTCTCGTCCCATCTTCTCCCTAAATTTTTCAAGCCTCCCTGGTTCTTTCAAAGTTATCGCTGTCAGACCAATTCCAATGATCTTATGATGATGAGAGCTGTCTGCACCCAGAGAGAGATCTGTGGGAACTGAGTGTGGATCACAACATAGCATTCACACTTTTTGTTGTTGTTTGCTTGAATTTTATTTTCTTTCTCGTTTTTTCCTTTTTGATCTGATTTTTCTTGTGCAACAAGACAATTGTATAAATATGTATGCCTCCTTTGGATTTACATATTTTTTTTTTTTACCATGTTTAACATATATTGGATTACTTCCCATGCAGGGGAGGAAGGGGAAATTGGAACACAAGTTTTTGCAAAGATCAGTGGTAAAAAAAATTATCCCCGCATATGTTTTGAAAATAAAAAGCTTCAATAAAAAACAACAAAAAAAAGTTATTGTCTTGTCTCATTTCTCACTTCTGGGTTCCTCAATACCAAGTTCTCCTTCACCATCACCATTCTGGGTCGAGGCCATTCCCACCCAATGCCGGGACAAAGGACTCCCAACAGCCCAGGCTAACCCACATTTCCAGGTCCCCTCATACCAAGACAGGTGACGCCATCAGCATCCAGCACCTGGTCTTCTGCACACGCACACTGTCGACTACCAGGAGTGGCCAGGCAGAGGCTGCTGCAGCCCCCGTTGTTTACACGGCACTTATTGGTACCCACTGCAAGGAATGGATCAAGTCAGGGAATGGGGCAGGGAGATGAACAGAGAGAGGACCAGGAGAGGGGTACGGGGAGATGAAGTGGACCAGGATGAAGCAAAGTCAGAGGGGGCCAAAGAAGAGAGGCACATAGAAGATGGATTGAAGAAAGAGAAATGGAGGAAAAAGAGACCGTTTATCCAGGAGTTGATGAGAAATAAAAATAGGAGAGATGATGAGTAGGAGAAGTAATCAGATTTAGTGGAACAGGAATTTCTTCTTCTCCCAATCTACCATATTGGAAGAAATAAAGACAAAGGAGCACGATGGATGGCCCTTTCTGCCAAAAAGCTCCCCCCCCCCATGCTTTATTTCCTGTGGCTGCTATCTATGAGAAAGAAAGGGCAACCAAAGGTGTCCCCTAGACCTGAGCCCTGAGTACCTTGCTGCTGCTGGGCATCATACATGCGGATCTCAAAGATAGGGGGCCTCTCGCTGCGAAGCAGAGTCACGGTGGGGGTCGTGCCTGGTGGTCCCCGCTCTAAGCGGTACACGCTGCCGCTTCGATACTCAGTCCAGAAGAGGTAGGAGCCGTGGTGACACAGGCCAAAGGCATGATTCAGCTCGGGGCCCTCATACACGATCTGGAGAGGGAGGGGAGCAGTAAGGATTGAGGGGTCTTGGGGGGAGGCACAATGAGGGGGCAGAAGGGTCATTACGGAGAAGCTGGGAGACACACGGGCCCCTCAGACTGAAAGATGTCAATGAGTCAGGAGTGGGGAACCTAGTCTGGGAGGTGTCATAAATATGGAGAAAGGGGTCTTAAGCAGGCTCCATATGGATTAGAGTTAAATAAGCTCCAGAACACTCTTCTGGGTTGCCAGGAAAGGCAAGCATAGATAACGTAGTCCCTGAACTACTCAGTACAGGGGGAAATTCCAGGAAGAAGGAGAGCCCTGATTTACAGCCTTGTTGTTGTTTATTCATTCAGTCACGTCCAATTCTTCGTGACCTCATGGACCAGATTGTTCATGAGGTTTTCTTGGCAAAGATACTAGAGGAGTTTGCTGTTTTCTTCTTCAGTAATTTAAGGCAAACAAGAGTTAAATAACTTGCCCAAAGTCACACGGCTAGTAAGTGCCAGCTTTTAACTCGGGTTTTCCTGATGCTTAGCCCATCCCTCTATCCACTGAGTCACCTAGCTGCCTCCCAGACTTATGTGACTTGTACACAGCTACCATGTCTGAGCCCAGAGAGGTCCCCTGATACCAGGCCCAGTGTTCCATCCCCTGGGTTAGCTAGCTGCCCTTCATGGCCTATCTGGAGGTACTGCTTCCACTATTGCCATACTCCATTCTTCCCCATCCACATCCCCAACCAATCCTAGCCTTATCTCTTCCCTTCTTCCCCTACCAAGCTCCCTCACAAAACCCTTGTGGATAATAAAGCAAAACAGTCATCAACTACATCCAAAATTTATATGTTTCATTATACACCTAGAGCCAAAGAAGAAAGGGTTGGGAGGTGGGTAACGTATTCTATCTTGAACCCTCTTTGTGTTTAATTTTCTCTATCTATGTCTTTGAAGTGGGTCCTGTCTTCCCCATCAGAATGGGGCAATTTTCCCTCCAAGACAGGGCCATATCTCATCCCTAAATGCAGATGTAGATGAGCACTATATCAATGGAGGGAGTTTCCACACTGGTAGTTTCCTCACTGGTATCTAAGCCAAAAAAAAAAAAAAAAAATCAACCCTAAAACTGGCTGAAAGACACCATCCTTCTGTGATACCCTTCTTCCCCCAACGAACTGGGATGGAAGCTAGAATGTCAGTCTCCTTATGCTGTAAGTCCTAGGCCAGCCATGGGCACAGACACATATCAACATAAAGACACATGCACACAGATAGCCCCACCTTTCGGTCAGTGCCATTGAGTAGTACAGTCTCAATTCGGTCGTAGAAGGCATCTACCCAGTAAAGGCGCCCAGCAGGGATGTCCAGGCTCAGGCCATTGGGCCATAGCACCGTTTTGGATGTCACAAAGATATCCCGGTGGGAGCCATCCATCCAGGCTCGCTCCAGTCGTCCCCGGCGGCTATCTTTGGGGTCTTCCTCCCAGTCCGTCCAATACATCCACCTGTAGGCAAAGAAGAACCAAAGCCTTTTGTTTCCATCACTCGATACCCTAAAATCATCCTATGCTATATTGAATGGAATATTTTGGCCTCTGGCTCATATAGTTAAGGACTCTCCTGCTTCTTCAGATTATTTCCCCCTAAAACTTTACTGACCATCGTAAGATGGACTCTTTTCTTCTTTCTGGAATAAGTCTTACATATTATACCCCTCCATATGGATTCTTCCCCGCCTTCAGTCTTTGTTCTGGTATTCTGCCTCAGCTGGTAGGTGCTCTGTCTGAATTTCCTGGTTCCTTTATCTCCTTCCCCACTCCTGTTCTCCATCCCATTCTTGCTAGGTGTTCCCCTGCTACATGTACTTTGGGTTTTGTTCTGGCCTCCGTTTTCCGCAAATTCATGAACCCCTGGGAACTTACCCATTCAGTGGGTCTACCACAATGGCCCTGGGATGAGTCATCTTGCCCTCAATTAGCGTCTTACGGGTCTGGGCTGCCTTTTCCAGCCTCGCCACACTAATAGTCTTCTTGGGCCCATCATCAGTCCAGTACAGATTGTCTCCCATCCAATCCACAGCTACACCTTCCACATTATGAATACCTAGGGTGGGATAAGCATAAGAAGCAGGGCAGGAACCTTTAACCAACAATATGATTTCATCTTTCCCATTGCCATTCAGCCTGTTCTAGCCCTCTAAGACAAGCACTCACTGTACCCGCCAAGAGTTTAAAGATAGTCTAGTGTAACGTTCTCATTTTGCAAATAGTAAAACTGAGGCCCAGATCTTCTGACTCCTAGGCCAGGGCTTCCTTTTTCTTGTTGGGGATGGGCAGGGTGGTATGTGGTTAAAAAAAAAAAAGTAGACGGTTATTTCAGGTGTTTATATGCATCTATGTCAAAGAGCATGTTCTCATGATATTGTATATGGCAGCCAATAGACATGGTGGATGCTGCTTGTGTCTCAAGTTAATGAATGTGGAGTGCTTGAACTTTTAACTGACAGGGGTGGTCAAATAAATATATGCATGTGCAGCTATCTCCAAGGAACAACATATAAAAATTTGAAGGTACGCTATGAATAAATGGGAAAATGATTATTTTCCTTCAACGAAAACATTCATCTCATCTCTTTTAACTAGCACCACAGAATTTTAGATTTGAATAGCTCAGAGGCCATCCAATCTAACTTATCCCTGTTCAAGAATCTTCACCACAACACTTCCAACAAGTGACCATTCAACATCACTTCAAAATCTCCAGTGAGCAAAAAACCCACTTCCCACGGCAACCCTTTCTTCTTTGAGACAATGAGAACTAATTGTGGGGGAGTGTTTTCTTATATCAAGCCCAAATCAATCCCTTTGCAACTTCCACCTATTTCTCCCCAATACAGAAATCTTAGTTTTCATATCATTCATCTTCTTTAGGCCCAGGAAGATGGAAATCAACTCAGATGTCATGATTCAGATAAGGCAGCATTGGACTGTATTTGTCAGAGAGTAGCTTCAAAAATTACAGGAAGTTTTTGTGATCTAGTAGTAAATTATAATCAGTATACTCCTCAGATTGGTATATACCACACCCTAGAACATGCTACCTCCTGTCTCCTGACTGTGCTCCTTGAGTTCCCAGAACATACTTCTTTCTGTTTGTGCCTGCTCTAAGACAGACTTCATGAAGTCTCACAGCACACAACCTGTTGAGGAACTTGCCTGGTCAAGAAATTGAGGGACAACTTTGATCCTTTTAATCATCTACCTTTCTTAATAAGTCCTTTCCCATCTACTAGTATTTTACCTAGGCTGAATTCTCTATTAGTTAGCATATTCCCATACTCTCCCTATCTCAGAATACTGAACTCTTGATAAATGAACCCCAGTTGTTCATTCCCTCAAACTCATTAATCTCAACCATAATGCTCAATGTCCCACTCCAGATCTATCTACCCCTCCCACTGTGCCCTTTGGAATACTTATTCTATAATAAACCATTTCCCTCTCATCTTAAACCTCTTCTCTTGTTCTTTCATTCTAGTGCTCACTGAAGCCTAGCACTGAAACTCTCCTGAAACTCTGGGTACCTTTTCCAATACGGATTGTATTGTCTCTCATACCCCTTGATTCACTGTTTTCAGTGGGGAATCAGTATTCATTCCTTGCTTCCCATGACCACATTCACACTCTCCTACTGCCAACATTCAAGAACCTCTCCTTTGAAGTTCAGGCTATCTGAACAATCCAGATCCTGGTGGTCATTATTTACCAATCCTCAAGATTAATTGTCCTTCCTTAATGAGCTTAATGACTGGGTCAAAGTTTTCCTCTCCACCTTAATTTCTGCCTCTATACTAGGAGATTTCAATTTACATACTGAAGTTTCTTCAGATACTCTGATCTCCTAGTTCTTCAAACCACTTAGTCGACTGTCATGACCTAATCTTTACTCCACTCAGCTGTAAACAAGGATGGTCCTAACCACAACCTTTTTAATTCAATGTTCTTGAATTCCAAACATTCTTTGTATAATTTTAATTTTTATCATTCCATCTCTCCCTTTACCTTAAAATCCTTTGTTTTTTTTCCCCTCTTATTGTCATTTCCAATTCTTTTACTCCTCAGATAGATTTTTCTAGTCCATCATCCCTGGATGCTCCTCTCTTTCCATTTTCTACCACTGAACCATTTTTATTCTATATTATGCTCTACTTTCAAATCTTTCTCTTTTGACCTACTGATGACCATATAATTGCCAAACTGGTATCATCCTGACCATCTTCCTCCTTTACTCCTACTCACATGCTGGTGAATAGAGCTAGAGGAAGTCACAAATCATGCTGACCAAGTCCAATACAAATTTATGTTAACTAATCTCAACAGAGCCCAAACTGTAGCAAGGAAGTATTTCTACTCTTGCCTAATTAGTTCTCCATCTCATTTACTACTGAGGCTGTTTCTCAAAGTGCTCCTTCCCCTTTTACCCACTCCTATATATCCCATATGCAACCAAAAAGTTTAAAACCACATGCCAGTCACTTCCTTTTCCCCACTTCTCATCCTAATCTCTTTGATATCCTCCCCAACTGTCCTCAACTTCATTCTAGTCTAATAAAGATGTAGCCCTTCATAAAAAGCCCGACCCTTCCATGTATACCCTTGATCCCATTGCCTTCCACTGTCTCTGGCAGATTTCTCTAGTATCCATCATACTTTTTATTTCCCTAATCTTTAATCACTCTCTATCTACTAGTTCCTTCCTGGCTGTCCATGTCTCCTCCATTCTTAACGCCTAGCTTCAACAGATCTTATTATCTCCAATCGTTATCATCCTATGTCTTTCCTCTCCTCTGTTAAACAGCTTGAAAAAGCCACTTATACTGTATGCCTCTATTTCCTCACTGGATTCTAAACCCTTTTCCAAAAGGCTTCTGACCTTATTATCCAAATGAACCACTCCCTCCAAAGTTACGAAAGAGCTCTTAATTTACACATTTAATTATTTTTTTCCTCAGTCTCCACCGTGGACTCCCCTAGTGGCTCAAGACATGACTGGTCACTTTCTTCCCGGCAAAACCCCTTTCTCTCTAGATTTTCTTGATAATACTCTCTCCTTGCTTCTTCCCCTTACCCCCTGCCCATCAGAGAATATCTCCCTTTTAGCTATTCTTGTAAGATCTTTATCTATGTCACACTCATTAACAGTAATTATGCCTAAGGCTCTGCCTGGGACCTATTCTCTTTTGTCTCTGCCTTATCTCATTCAGCCAACTCACCTTTTCTTCACATCCCATTGCATCTAAAACCAGCTCCAGTCATCTGGATCTCTATCTTGCCTCTGGACCCTGTTGGAGAAAGTGAGGCTTTCCCCTTCCCCCACTTAAATCTACACGTCCATGTCTAACTCATCAAGAAGCACAAATAATAATAACAATAGCAACCACTGCCTTATCTCATTTGATAAACCCATCATCTCTCGTCAGACCTAGTCCCTCCCTGGAGCTTTGGTTAACACCACCAATTGCCTATTGAATATTTCAAATTGCATCTCATCTGGAACTCAACAGGTTCTGAATAAAACTTTTTATCTTTTCCCAAATTTACACCTTTTGCCAATTTCCCTGTCTAAACCACTCAGGTGTCGTCCTCAATGCCCTTGCTCACTCCACAAGCCAATTCAGTGGCTCAGTCTTGTTCTTTTCACTTTCACATCTTTCATATATACATATATGTATGTATATTGACACAGTGCATATGTGTGTATATATGTGTGTGTATATACACACACACCTCTCCTCTCATTCAAACAGTTCTTTTATCTTCACATCATCTTTCATATATATATTTATGTATACTTATATATGTATGGGTATTTATGCAATGCAGGTGTGTGTATATATGTACACACATACACACACACACACACACACACACACACACACACACCCCTTCTCTCCATTCAAACAGCAATTATATTGGTTTAGTTCCCCATCACCTCTTGCTTAGGCTTTTGTAACAGCCTTCCAATGAGTCTCCCTGCATCAAGTCTCTCTAATCTAATCCATCTGAACAGCTGCCAAAACAATTTTCTTAAAATTTTCTTAAACCTCTACTAAATAAACTCCAACTTCTGGCTTCAAATATAAACTCTTCAGTCATTTCCAGCTCATCCCCTAGCCCCATCCTATCTTTCACATTTTACTCCCCTTCACCCAGATCTGGCTGGCCTAATTGCTGCTCCTTACACATGATAATTCTTCTGTCTCTGGGCTGGGGGTGCTTTTCTCCTTTACTTCAGGGTCCCAAGGCTCCCAAGTCCCCTAATTCAGGAGGCCTTTGTCATTCTATTCATCTGTTAATTCCTTCCCCCTCCTTCCGGTCAGTTCTCTTAGTAGCTACTGCCTACCTATTTAAAGACGTGAGGTTTCTCTCATTAGAATGCATGTTCCTTGAGGGTAGTAACTGCTCTTACATTTTCTTTCTTATCTCCAACACAGAGCAGAGTGTCTGGCTTATAGTCAACCTTTAACAAATGCTTGGTGATTAATTGCATCATTACAGATAGGGGAATCCCAATTCATCCAATCTCCCCATTTGTTTCTGGATCACTGAGGGGGAATCCCCGATGGACTGGAGTGAAATATAAGAATGTAAGGGGATGTAAAGTTCCGAGCTCAGGAACCCAGTCACCCCTGGAGAACAATCAGAACTGTAGGCATCAAGCCAATAAACTGGGAATAGAAGTCATGGAGGAAATGGGATTCAAATTACAAAAGCATGACTCACTTTTGTACTTGCCCCAACATAAAGTGAGGTCTACCTACACTCATTCTGGCAGGAAGTCCATCATCTCACAGGAACACATAAGTGCTCTGTCCCTTCCCATCTCCCCTCTCCCACTCTTTTCTCCCCTCACCCCAATGCTAATGTGAGTGATCCCCAGACACAATTAGGCTGATGCTGTGAAGCCTAAGAGCTCAGGGCCACCTCTCTGGTGAGCCAAGGAGAAAAAGGTCTGGGATGCTCCCAGGGGATTATAGGACTCATGTCCCATCTGCACGAGCATCCATTGCCCTAGCTCTACGCTTCTCACTAAGGGAGGTTATCGTTTCCCCAACCTCTCTACCCTCAATTCACCCCCAGACAAAATTTCATTTTTTTTCTCTTTCCCCCAAATCTCCAAGTTTTCTATCATCCAGTCAGAGGATGACTCTGGTGCAGAAAAATCTCTAAGAAAAAAACCAAAACACCAGGGTTCTTATTCCTCAACATGTGCTGCCTGTGCCTCTCCCTTTAGAGTCCCTTACCATCCTTGAGAATGGTCTCCCGCTCAGTGCCATCGATCTTCTGACGACCGATGAGGTAGCTGGTGGTGTCAGCAAAATAGATGAAGCCCGTCTCTGCGTGGAAATCCAGTGCTCGCGGGTTCATGAGGTTTTCTATGGGGATCATGTGCTCATCTGGGACCTTGGCCCCCATGTCCATGCCTCGGATGATACCTGGCCGGCCCTTTCCGTACACCAGGAACAGCTCGTGCTCTGGTTCTGCAGAGGAAGGAAGAATAAGTAATAAGAAATCCTCAGCCACCATCCTGCATCAGGGATGGCAGCCTGAGCATGGGACCTGTGGAGATGAAAGAGAAGGAAGGGGCTGTAGGTCCTAGGATGCCCTGAGGAGGAGGGACGGAAGGAAAGAGTATGAGGTTATAAGGCAACACATGTGTCCCTCATTTGGGTACCCTGAACCAACATCTTGTACTTTTCCTTTTCTTCTTCTTCCTTCTTCCCACCAAGGTCCTACCATTCTCAGGATACAAGACAGAGACAGAGATAAAGGGGGATGGAGGGGGGGGAAGAGGCAGAGAGAGAGAAAGAGACAGAGACAGAGACAAAGAGAGACAGAGAGACAGAGAGATGGAGAGAGAGAGAGAGACAGACAGACAGAGACAGAGACAAAGGGGGATGGGGGGGCAAGAGGCAGAGAGAGAGAAAGAGACAGAGACAGAAAGAGACAGAGAGAAAGAAAGAGAAAGAGAGAGAGTGAGAGAAATGGAGAGAGAGAGAGACAGAGAGAGAGAGAGAGAGAAACAGGGAGACAGAGAGAGAGAAAGAGAAATTTATCACTGGCCTTAGGGAAAGGAAAGAGTTAAAATGGGTGGTGGGGAGTGGTATGGGGCACAGCATATATGGAGAAAATGGGCAGAAGTGGCCACAGTTCAAATGTACAAAAATCTCTGATCTCAAATGAACAGGTGACAAGCCAACCCAACCTTTCTTCTCTCTTCCTGCTGGGGAGCTGGACCAGAGCAGCAGGGACCCAGAACAGATGGGCAGAGTCCATATCTTGACGCCTACACAAACACACTGCAAACCCAGACCTGGGGCAGACAGGCAAAGCGTGCCTCATGGCCTTCCTTTCAGCCCTGCGTTTTCCCCTGTCCTGCTGGTCTCTTTCAGCATCTTATTCCTATTGCAATTTTGCTCCACACTGCCTTCTTTTCCAAAAATACCCCTCCCCTCCCACTGAGCCATCCCTTGTAACAAGGATTTTTTAAAAAAGGGGGAAAAAGGTTGGCTCAGCAAGGCCATCCCAAAGGTCACGGGTATGTGCATGATGTGGGGGGGAGTGCCGTCACTCACTTTTGCAGGATTTCCCATCACTGCCCAGACTGAAGCCTGAACGACAGCGGCAGGTCCGGGCTTTGTGACTGTTGGCCAGAAGGCAGATATCTGAGCAGCCTCCCGGCTTTCCATACTGGTCATTCTCACAGGCGTGGCTCCTCACTGAGGGGGGAAGGAGAGAAAAGGTCAGGGGGACACTGCCGGCCCTCCGTGGCCCTGACCCCAGACTGGAGAAAGTTAGTCCTCCACAAACCTCCGTTCTTAGCTAGTCCCTCATTGCCCCTCTAAGGGAATGAGAAGCCCCGAGTCTCCCTTATTTAACCTTGAGCTGGTGCTTTCTGGGGACAGAGAAGGAATGGCTCTGCCCAGGGAGCTGCTTTGGACCCCAGTGCAGTCACTTACTAGCTGGTAACCTCGGAAAAAGATGCTTCACTTTTTATTTGGTTTTGTTTTTTTCAGAAACAATTGGAATAAGTGACTTGCCTAGGGTCATAGTGTCTGAGGCTGCATTTGAACGAAGGAAGGTCTTCTTGACTCCAGAGCTGGTGCTCTTATCCTTTGTATCATCCAGCTCCTCTGACATTTAACTTATTAAAAACTTTAATCTTTTTTTTAGCCTCAGATTTCCTCCTCTACAAAATGGGTTCAGCGTTACTTGCATTGTCTATTCCATTTGTAAGGAAAGTGATATGTAATCTCCAGGTATCATAAATGTAAGTCGTCATTACTGTTATTATCGATAAGTGGGTTGGTGGAGGCAGGGGATCCCCAGGAGGCTACCCGGGGGACCAGTGATCCTAGAAAACAAAAGGTGTTTTGGAAGCTGAAGGTCTCTCTTACCTCGGGGCTGGCGCCGTTGGTGATAAATATGGAGGGCTCCCCCCTTGTCCACCCGAGTGACCACCTGGTATTCTGTGCTGTTGAACCGGTTCACTCGGATGACACTAGTTTTCTGCTGTGAGTTAGCATTGTCTGAGTTGGTGGCATAGAGATAGTTCTCGAACACGGTCAGGCCGTACAGGTGCTCGATCTGGTAGGGAGCCATAGGAAGGGAAGAGATTGATGTGAAATGGAAGGAATGCGGATATCGAATCCTTATCCTTCCCCCTCCCCTTCCCACCTTCCACCCAGCTAGAGCCAGATACCCCAAATACCATTCCCTAATCCCAGGACCTTGTGAAACCCATGTGACCTATCTGTATTTCAATTTCCTCAATTGTAAAATATTGTCTCGCTTGTTCCACAGGATTATTGTGAAGATCAAATAAGCTGAGAAAGGGATAGAGATGAGCACTGGACCTGTGATTTTATTAGTATAGGGAACTTCCAGGTGAAATTCTCTCTGCCAATGCAGGTCCATATTTCCTCCATATTTACCTTTTCCCTGTATTTATTTTCTTAGCCATCCAGGCCAGAGTCATACAACCGATATATATTAGAGAGAGAATTTGAAACCAGTTCTTCCTACCTTTAATGTTCTATCCACTATGTCATACCACTTTAAATATACAGTAATATTATTATCAGAAGGGGGGCTACACCCAGGGTCTCTCATATTGCCCTCTGGTCCAAAGATTCTTAACCTAGGGCTTATAAATTTGTTGTTTAATTGCATTTTTTAAAAATTATATTTTGTTATTTTACATATTTTATTATATATAATATCACATGCTCTTATATATTTTATTAATTTAAAATGTGTAACCAATATAAATTAATAGTAAAATAAATAATATAATATATAACAAAATATACAAAATATATTTTAATTTATACTTTAAGATGCTGTATTTCAGTTTAATTGGTTTCATTTTTGACCCTATGCATTTTATTTATGAATTTAGAAACATGACTCTGAGAAAGGGCCCATCGGTTTCACCAGACTGCCAAAGATAACTAGGACTCACAAAAAATTAAGAATCTCTATCCTAGCTTCTTTACTCTAGCAATTCTCTCCTTTTCAGGACACCCGGAGATGGTGATCCCTGCTCCTCAGCCAGGACACATGAGATGGGGATTGCTCCTTGCTTCCCACCAGTGTGCTGTGGGATGGCAGGCCTCCCCTTCCCAATTAAGATGGGAGGTACAGGCACCCAGCCAGAATGCTCCAGGCTAGTGATCTCTCTTTTCCTGAGGAGCACGGCCCGGGATAATTCTGACCTGAGAAAATTTTTAGAGATCCTCTCCATTTGCCCATTCTCACCAGGATGCCTTGGATGATGGTCTGCCGACCCTTGCCCTCATAATCCACCACTTCGATGTAGTCCAGGTAGGCGTCAGCCCAGTACACCAGCCGGCTGACCAGGTCCAGAGTGATACCGTGAGGAAACACGATTTTACTATCCACCAGCTTGGTCCGGTTCTGCCCGTCCATGTCACAGCGCTCCACCTTTGGGATCTGGCCGTAGTCCGTGAAGAACACCTTCCTGTGGGTGAGGGGTACGGGGCATGGAGGGGGTTACCCGCTAGGTTTAGTAAGTCCCCACCCAATCCTGACTCTCTGGCTCCCTTGCAGGCTAGAGAAAGGCAGAGTAAAGGGAGGCTGGGTTTCTCCCTCCTGGTATCCCTTGGGCCCACTCAGCGACCCGTCTCACCCCATGGCAGGGTCAAGAGCAATGCCCTTCGGATTGTAGAGTTCTACGTCCAGCAGAGTCACACAGGTGTCCCCATTCCGGTTACACACAAAAATTCTGTCGTCGATGTCATCCACAAAGTAGAAGTTGCCTGTCAGCCAGTCAATGGCCATCTGCTCCACATCTGGGTGCACGAGAACAGTTTTGGTGAGAAGGAGCCCATGCTGAGCAATGTAGCCCCCTCTGTTTCCCTGCAGGAACCTTTCCCTGGAGGATCCTCTCCAGGTCCAGGGGAGTCCTCTCAGTCTGGTTCCTAACCAGACTTTCATGACCTGACTGCTCTCACCTTTCCCATTAAGTTTTCCTTGACCATACCAACCCAAAGAGCTCTTTCTCCCTCTCCCATCCTACTGATCCTCTCATTATCACCTATACTTCTTCATGCTCTGAGTTATCTTCCTATGTCAATCTTATTTCCACAAAAGAAAACCGGCTTTTATACCCATTCCAAAAGCGAAGGAATTTATATAGTATCTAGGCGATTAAGAAAGTAATAAAAATTACTAATAATAATAACCAGAATTTATGGACTCCTTCAGGGTTGGCAAATTGCTTTGCATGTTTCCTCATTTGACTCTCATAACAATCCTCTGAGGTATTATGCCCACTTTACAGATAAGGAAATTGAGGTTGACAGAGGATAAGTGGTTTGCTCAGGTTTCACAAAACTATTAAATGATGGGGGCAAGTGTTGAACTCAGATCTTTCTGTATTCCAGTAGTCCGTCCCCTAGCTGCCCAACCAATGTTAGTTGACTGGCAAGTAGCTTATCCCAGTATCTCTATACTTCCATTTCCAATTCCTTTATACAATTCTATTTCTTCCTGTGGGGCAGAGATAAGTCAGGGGCATTTGGAGCTGCTGGGTAGTTAAAGATCAATAAGTAACTAACCAAGAAGGATGGGAAGTTGGGGGAGAGACCCGAGACATGAGACCCAGACATGGGACCCAGATAGGTTCCTGTACTGCAAATGAAGGAAATACATGCTTCTAGAAGAGATAAGAGAAGACAGAGATTGGGATAAAGGTCTTCATAGAAAAGGGAACTCTGTCAAAAAATGGAAGGTGAAAAAAAGTTTAAGAGTGATTGCTTCAGCAAAAAGGCCTGACTCAGATATCTAAGTTCACACACGAAGAGTATGATGCAAGTTTCTATTGACCAATTCTCCTTTCTGAGCATTCCTTTATATTTATTTCCCAAGCCCATCTGAAGAAATCCTTGGGTCATTAAAAAGTCTGTGAGCCTAATCCCAAAGACCATTTTCACATTTTCTTCCATTCATATGGGCAATTCTCCTTGATATTTAAGTATCTCCCCTTAGCCAGGACAGTTACCCAGAGGAATGGCGAAACACATGTGATACGTATATGTAATGGAATATTACTCATTATATTAAGTGATGAAAATGAAGAATTCAGAGAAATCTGAAAAGACACATGAAATGATATGGAATGAGGCAACAAAACCGAGAAGACGACATATCCAATGACTATAAGAGTACAAGTGAAAAGACCAAAAAAAAGGGGGGTGGTGGTGGAATTTTCATCAATAAACTTATCCCCACAGAAGACATTAAAAAATTCACTTTTCTCCTTTTGTAGAGGCTGAGACTTTGGGAATGGAACATTGGATTGCAAAGACTGTCAGACTTTGTGGTTAGGTTGGTTACTTTTGCTGAACTATTTTTTTCCTTCTATTTCTTTTTTATTTTTCAACTTCAAAAATGGCTCACTGGGTAGAGAAGAGGGGGAGGGATATCACAGACATTTTAAAAAATAGACCCTAATCCCACTTATTTAGGAAATCTGCCTTTATCTCTAAATCTAGTTACAAGGAGTTAATCATTTTTGATTTTTTTTTCTCTCCCTCCCCTGTTCCCCAGAGGGGTTGCCTGCCCAAAGGAACTTGGGGGTGTGGACCAGAAGGGAAAAGAACATGGTTCCCTAGGAATTTGGCTGAGCTCTGACACTGACTCACAGTCACAGGACTTAAGCTGGTAGAGGAAGGAGGAGTGTGTGGAAGTGGGGAGGGGGAGGTACAGAAACAGCTGGAAATCGGGCTAAAGAGAAAGCAAACTCCAGGCCAGGCCTAAATTAATCCTTCTGAGAGAGCCCCTCCTCCTCTATCCAAGAAGAAATACATGGGATCAGAGAAAGACAAAGTCTCTAAGATGGGCAAATGAAAGAAGTTTTTAACTTTTTTGTGAGTGTTTCCTGGACCACTTCGGCAGTTTGAGAAAACTTATGAATCCCTTCTCAGAATTATGTTTTTAAGCACATAAAATAAAATACACAAAATTTCAAAGAAACTCAATTATATCAAAATAAAGTTATTTATCTATTAATTTCAAGTTCACAGTTCCTAGGATAAGAGTTCCTAATCACCCAGTTTTCCCTAAATTCTAACTATTTAGATATTGCCCCTCTCTTCCAAGAGTACCTGTATCTCAATCCTGAAGGGATCTGCCTTTTAGCTTAGTAATATCCTTGATACCCTTGAGTCAGGTCATGAGTGTTGGGAGGTCAGACTTTTCCAAGGGAAATGAAGAATCTGAGGGGTTCTGGTAAATCCCCCCCCAAAAAGAATGCCTGTGCATGTTAAAAGGGAAGGCTTAAAGGAGAAAATATGTCCTTGAAACCCAAATGTCGTTTGGTATATGGGGAATATGGACAGGCATTCTTATCCCTTCCCTTTGGGATGATAATATGGATGCTGGGTGGGCATTATCTATTAATAATAGACTCTTTTGTATAAAGATAGGCCCCAGAATTTGGTCATATTAGGGAGCAGTGCCATCTGAGTGTCCTTTTCCCCAAAACCTAATATACTCTCTGTGTACATATGTCACTTTAAGGTTTTTGATATAAGGTTTATATGTACTTTGCATATGTTATCTCATCTTACCCATACAACAGCCCCGGAGGAAAGTGCCATTCTTACTGCATTTTACAGAGGAGAAAACTGAGGCCAAATCTAAACAACTTGCTCAGGATCACCACAGTATGTGACTGAGGGTCAAATTCAAGCGTGGGGCTTCCCGAGTCCCAGTTCAGCACCATTCAGCGCCTCCCACTCCTCTCCGGCAGACTTAGGACAGAAATGGTTGGAGTCGGGGTCTCCTATCCCAAAGTCCTTTTCAGCATTGGTGCAATTAAAGCTGCAGATTTGTCTGCAGAGCCTTTTGTTATCAACACCCACAATGATCATTTCTCCTTCTAAATGCTACGTTCCTTGGGTCCATCAGAGGAGCCTGAGGAACACAGGAAGGGGAATTCCCACGGATTTCCCTTCTGACTAAACTTGGCTCTTCGCAGTGGCAGCATGCGTGCGCATGTATGTACAGATACATGCCTGGGAGGCGCGTGTGTGTGATTGCAGGGCCATGGCCTGTGGCCCAGAAGCCCCGAGTACCCCCAAGCCCAGAGATGTCCTTCTTTCCCACCAGGACCCTCATCCCTCCACACTGACTTCAGGAAGGAATGCCTCTTTGAGACATCCGTCTCCCAGCTTCTGCCAGATCCTGAAGGACCTGAAGGAGTGTGAGGGGTAGAACAGCCTTTAAGGAAGGCTCCCAATAATATAGAAGAGGGAGTTTGGTGATTGAGGAGTAAGAGGCCACAGGGGAGTGATGATGTAAGGGACTTTCAGTTCCAGGACTCAAAATAAGCTTGGTTTTTGTGCTTGCCATTTCTGGGTACCACCCTTCCCTCCCTCCTCATCAGAGGACCATCCAACACCCCTCTCCAGATTGCCAGAGTTTCTTCAACTTCCCTAAATGAGTGTTTCTTTCCAAAAAGCGCCCATTCCTTTCCTTGACAAGACAGACAGCTCCCCCACAGATCAGAGCAGGGGTTCAGCTCTAGGAGCTGGATGTCACCCCAAAAAGAAGGCTCCTTCCTGGGCAGAGAACTAATTCTGTGTAGGAAAGCTCTCTCCCCCAAGGGAATAGGAGGAAATTCACCTTCTCGGGCACCAGTTTCCTTATTTGCAGAGCCACTGGTTTCTCTATGATCGGATCAGGGGGCCACAAATCTCTGCCACAGCCACGGTATCTGTGGGATGGGCTCTGATCCCCACCATGGTCTGCCTGGCTGGCCAGGTCCGGCTGCTCTGACGGCAGGACCCTGTTTTCTGCTTTTCCGATTCTAGGATCCCCTTTCACTTCAGCCCTGGAGGGTCAGGGTCGGGGTCAGGGACCAGGGAAACAGAAAGAGGTCACTCAGGCAGGCCTAAGACAACCTAGGAGGTTTGTTTTTATTTTACCCTGAAAGGTAAGCGTTGGATGAAGGAAGCAGAGGGACTGTGTGGATCTCTGAGCACAATCTAAGGGATTTTGTGGGATTATGGTTTGCTTACAGGCCCAGGGATGGGGCTGGCCAGGTTGGGGGGGGTGATGGAGGGGGAAGGGGGGGCAGAGTCCTTAGCTCTCCTCACACAAAGCCTCTAACCCAGACACAGTTCCTTCACCGCTCACTTCCCCTCAGCTCACTTCTCCTTCCACGCTGGCCTTTCTGTAGTGGACTTGCATTGGGTCTGGTATCTTCCCCTTCCTGGCGGACCTGGGGAATATCTCATCGTCCTGTACTTCTCCAGGGTCAGACAGCCTGCCCTCATCCGCTGAATCCTGCCTGGGAGCTTGCTTTCCTATTCTGCCTTCTGATCATACCCTCTCGCTCCAGTATGGGGGGGAGGGAGGGGGCAGGGCAGAAAGAGGCAACTTCAAGGAGACAGCGGGGAGTCCAGGGCCAGGAGCTGGAGCCAGGCCAGGGAGACAGGGCCAGCCCTGCCTGGGCCAGAGGGAGAAAGCAAGCGCAGGAGTTCCTAAGTTATTGTAGGAAACTCGGAGTCAACAAGGAAAGTTAAAGCAAAACATCGACTCCAGGAAACAGAGACCGAGGCCCAGGGCACAGAGCACCCCCAACACACTCCCTGGGGTTCTCTGGGGGCTCCTGAGACAGCTGGAATGGAGGCCAGAGCCCATGGGGTGGGGGTGGGGCCCGGCCAGAAAGGACTCAAGGAAGAGCCACTCACCGTCTGCTGGGGGAGCAGAGGGGCACCGGGGTAGGGACTGGCAACTTCGCTGGCTAGTCCCCTCCCTCCCAAACCCTTGTCCTGTTTCCTATAGTGATTTTAAAATATGGAGAGGGAGAAAGACAGAGACAGAGAGAGAGACAGGGACAGAGAGACAGAAACAGAGAGAGAGACAGAGAGAAAAACACAGAGAGACAGAGACAGAGAGAAAAACACACAGAGAAAGAGACAGAAACAGAGACACAGAGAGACAGAAAGAGACAGAGACAGAAACAGAGAGAGAAAGACACAGAGAGAGACAGAGAGAAAGATAGAGAGACAGAGACAGAGAGAAAAACACAGAGAGACAGAAACAGAGAGACAGAGACAGAGAAAAAAACAGAGACAGAGAGACAGAGAAAAACACACAGAGACAGACAAAGAGAAAGACAGAGACACAGAGAGACAGAAAGAGACAGAGATAGACAGAAACAGAGAGACAGAGAGAGAGATAGAGAGTCAGAGACAAAGATAGAGAGACAGAGAGAAAAACACAGAGAGACAGAGAGAGAGACAGAGAAAAAAACAGAGACAGAGACAGAAACAGAGACACAGAGAGACAGAAAGAGACAGAGACAGAAAGAGACAGAGATAGACAGAAACAGAGAGAGACAGAGAGAAAGATAGAGAGACAGAGACAGAGAGAAAAACACAGAGAGACAGAAAGAGACAGAGACAGAGAGAAAAAAACAGAGACAGAGAGACAGAGAAAAACACACAGAGACAGACAAAGAGAAAGACAGAGACACAGAGAGACAGAGAGACAGAGAGACAGAAACAGAGAGACAGAGAGAGAGAGAGAGAGTCAGAGACAAAGATAGAGAGACAGAGAGAGACAGAGAGATAGAGACAGAGAGAGAGAGAGACAGAGACAAAGATAGAGACAGAGAGAGACAGACAGAGACAGAGACAGAGACAAAGATAGAGAGAGAGAGACAGAGAAAAACACAGAGACAGAGAAACAGAGAGACAGAGAAAAACACACAAAGAGACAAAAAGAGACAGAGAAAGAGATAGAGAGACAGAAACAAAGATAGAGAGACAGAGAGAGACAGAGACAGAGAGACAGAGACAGAAAGAGAGAGAGGAAAAGAGTTAAGGGGCCCACCAGCTGGACCTGGGGACCCATTTCACAATCCAGCAGACTGCATCTTGCAGGGGGTATGGGGAGGGGCCTCTTCCCTCCTTCCCCCCAAACCCCGCTAGCCCAAGCCACCAGCAGGGGGCCTCATTCCTCACCGCATACATGGCTGGGTCCAGTACTATCCCCAAACTGCAAATTGCCAAGTCATTTTCGCTAATCCCTGCCCCTTTCCAGGACTCTGGCTCCAACCCCAGGGACTGGCCACACACACAAAAGGACCATGGAGATGCTAAGTACCAGCCCCACCTCCCCCTCTCCTTTCCAAGTCCAGGCTCAGACTCCCAGTGTCCACCCTCACTCCCTCCTGCTGCAGTATAAGCTCATTTTCTGGCCACAGGAAAGATTAAACCTAGAGGAGATGCAAGGCAAAGCAGCTTTGACCGGGAAATTCAGGGACAAATGGGGGAGGAAGGCCTGAGCTTTGATTTTAACATCGTGTTGCCAACGGTTCCCTCCCCCTTGCAAATGGTCCTCCCGAAGAGGCCGGTGGAGAGTCAGCGCTGCGCCTGCAAGTACTGGGGGAGGATCGCCGATCCCGGTCCTAGATCCCGCAAACCAAGGCCAGAGGCTCCTTGGGTGTGGAAGGCCCTGGCAGGGATGCTTCTCCAGAAGGCCTTGAGTGCCGTCACGGTGTGGGACGTGGGCTGGCCCTGGCATCTAGAAAACTCGGGTCTGAATCTCATCTCAAATACTTTTAAACCGGGAAACTTAAAGCAAGTCATTTTTAGCTTTTCTGGACCTCAGTTTTCCTTATTTATAAAATGGGGTTCTCTTACAAAAGTACATAGAATATTTCATCATTGCATCCCTAGTGCTTTGCATGCTTTAAAAATATTTATGAACTTTAAAATGAAAGATTGGGTATCTGAGATTGAAATATTGATCACATATGCAATTCTGCAGGGAATGGATGGAGATGGTGATTTCCAGCTCTCACAACCCCTGCTTTCATTGTTCGACGACATCTTATTGAACAAAGTCTGTCTTTCCTAGTCAAAAACTGCAATTTGAGACCCCCCAGCACAGACAGAAGGAGGTATTTTTGGTGTCAGTCAAAAGTTGAAACAAAAAAAAACCAAACTTCCTGAAAGAGCCAATAAGGGAGATAAATGTGCTAACATGGGTTGGGGGAATAGATTTTCAGTTCTCCTCTTGAAAGGGACATAAACCTTAGAATGAAGGGGTTGAGTGGCAAAAATAGAAGAAAGAGGAAGAAATTTTACAATTTCTCTGGAACTTGAGAAGAAAAACTTACCTTCTCTTTACAGGCATTCCCCCCACCTTCTGTCCCCCAATCCCTCCCCCTCACACCCACCAAGCCCTCTCTCCTGCAGCCCTGCTTCATCCTGTCAAGAGCTCTGGAGAGCTCTGTAAAGGCAAAGCCCAAAGCAGGGGCCGATTTTTGACTCAGGTGACATGAGTGTTTGCATGGACCCCATCAATAGCAGCACTCCCTGCCCCCAAGGGAACCCGGGCAGCAGGGGAAAAACATTAACTCCTTGTCTCCGGGCTATTTTAAACTTTTCCTCCACAAAATTTCCATCAGGACCCACTGCAGGCAGAGAATCAGTGGCAGGCTCCCCTCTCCATCTCCTTATTTATAGAAAGGAGGGCAGCACAGGGGAAGTAGTTACAGAGCTAGCAAATCCCCCGGACTCCTGTCTCTCGTGATTAACATGTAAAATCTCAGACAGACTCTAAAGTGTTGCCTCCCTCTGGCAGGAAGATGTAAGCCCCATCACTACACAAACGCCCCCAGAGAACCAGGAGTCACTACCTACCCAGGCCCCCGGTTGTTGCAAAGGGAGGTTGTTAGTGGGGGTTGTACTCCTTGTCATTCCCCTCCCAAGGACAGGAGTGTGCTTCCTGGTCCAGTCACAAAAAGAGGAAGAATTTCTTGAGAAGAAGGATGAATTGAGGGGGAGAGGGCTTGGTGACACGGGGGCCATAATGAGCCTGTACAGTGAGAAGCAAACCACCGTTTTGGGGGCCGCACCGGGCTGTGTGTTTAGGTGATGGGGCAGGTGACTGGGGTACCAGGAGATGTGCCCTCTTTGAGAGGAGCTGGGGAAGACTTTTGTAATCCAGTTTGACGGCCCCCATATACCTCTTCACCCAATCTCTGAGACCTCTGTGTTCCTCCACTTTCCTGGACTCTGCACCCAAATGGGGCCCTAATAAATAATGAGTAGGCAGGATCTGTTTGCCAAATGAGGTGGGGCTGGTTAAGACTATTTCCTGTTTCTCAGGAGGCAGGGAAAAGGAGCACAGGACCCAGCCAGGGTAACCTCCCCCTTCTCAAGGGGGTACCCACCCTTCCCCTAGGGCTGGGGAGGGAACTTCGGGAGCTGAGTTTGTCCAGACCCGCCTCAATGAGGTCCAAGGAATTGGGGTGGGAGGTTGGGGGGGGTGGAGAATGAACGTCTTGGGGATTGATTGAATCCCCCAGTGATACCATTTGGAAGATGATAGCTTTACTGCTTCCCAAATCCAAGGTATACCTGAAGATTCACACCTTAGAGTTATTTTCTCCTCCGGGTCAGTGATCGCCTTTGGAGGGTTATCCCTCACATCAATGGGCCCCCAAAATGAGCAGTGTCTTCTGGGGCTAATATACAAATGGAGCCTTGGGGAAGGGCCTGAGTCCTAGAGGTAGCAGAAACCTCTTCTCAAGAGCATTCCTTTTAGCTTCTATTCTGTTTGGGGCTGCCTGAGCTAATGAATTCAAGATGCATATTTTCAGATACTTCTCCCTCCATAAAGGTCATCCTATCCGTCTCCTTGCTTTTTGGTATCAGTTAACCAAGATGGAGGTCTCTTCAAGGAAGCAGATGGCAAAGCCATCCTTATCTAAGGAAGTTTTCTCTCAGGCCTCACTCCCACCCTCTCCCTTGCAATGCATGCTCCCTTCCTTTTTTTTCTTCTCAGTAGAAATAAGGAATTTAATCTCTGAAAGATTTAGGGGGACTTTTCCCTCTCTAATACATGAACAAAACCCCAAAATCTTTGTCTTATACCTGGGCAAGGCCAAGGTGATGCACCCCAGGTCAGTTGGTGACCAAGGCCTGATTTCTGTTTTAAGATGGTTGATTTGAAAAAAATTAAAAACAAAATTGCTTCAAGGAAGGGTTTGTGTCAAGCACTGACCCCTCCTTTTTATGCTCCTCCTTCTTAGACAAACCCTGTTCTCTCAAAGTTGTACAAACCAACTAGCCCTGCTCAAGCCAGCCCCAACTCAGCCCAGCATCCTCCCCTCCACACAACCCATGAGAAAGGGAAGAGTCCTAAAGGAAGGGCCTCATAAAACACTAATGCAAAAGGACTCATTATTTTCCCCTCCTTAGTTCCTTATAGCAATATCTCTATCCCACAGAGACACCATAATATCAAACCCATGCCATTCTGGTGGGAAGCCCTAAACTCAACCCATTTCTCCTCTCTACTTATGAATCCAAAGGGCCTTGCAGATGGAAATATCAGCCTATTCCACTCCCTGTCCTTGTGTCCCCAGCCTGAAGTAGTTGGCAAAGATTCCTGACAACCCAACTTCAAATCCTGGTTTCTTCAGCTGCACAAAGTAAGATGGAGGCTCTTAACTTTTGGGGTGCCATTGGCCCCTTTGGAACTAGTGAAACTCTTTTCTGGAATGTTTTTACATGCATAAAATAAAATAGATGGGATTATAAAAGAAACCAATTCAAGTGAAATACAGTTATCTTAAAAAAAAAATCATGAACCACTAGATGGTCTTTAAAGCTCCTTCTAGTTCTAATCACTAAGATCCTGGTATCATCCAAGAAAGATGTCTCCGCTCGATCCCCTGGGTTCTTCTCTGCTGTCTAAAAGCCCCCTTTACCTCCCTCAAGTCTTTTAACATTTATTTCTTATCATTTTCATTGGTTTAGGGATCGCCTCATGAGTACCTGCTCCTCAGTTGGTATTCCTAGAGTGGTACTCAGGGCACTGAAGTATGACAAGATTTGAATCTTAAGCTTCTTTGAATTGAAGGTCAGCTCTGTATTCCCTCAGCTCGCTTGAGAGGGTTGGGATATATCCTCATCCCCATCTTCTAGAGATGCTCTCTTAGGTTCCTTCTCAGCTTCTTTGTGCACTTTCCCCTGCTCCTACAACCCCTTCCTACAGTGAACTAAGAGGCACTTTGGACAGCTTAGAGCACCCTGAGCATGTACAAAGTCATACTCTCATCCAATCCTGTCTCCATCCAGGACAGATAATATGTGAACCATCCTGTCCAAATCCTCCACTCTGAATCAGGCAGCTATAATTCAAATCATAATTCCATATCCATATCAGACAAAAGCCATTTCTTTCAGTCACCTTGCTTCAAGAGCAAAAAGAAGCCATTTCCTCCATTCTATTGTCTATATACCACACAGAAATTAGCTCATACTATCCATACTGATACAGCAGACAGTAGTCACTCCTTCCAATCCTATGCTTTCACATCAAACATAAGTGCATCCCCCATTGTCTTCATATTAGACAGGAATCATCCCATTCCATCTTCTGCCTCCATATCAAATACATATCATCCCATCCATCCTCTCTTGTCTCATCCCATCCATCCTCCACTGTCCTATACCAGATAAGAGTCATCCCATCTATCCTCCCTTGCCTCCATACTAGACAAGTCATCCCATTCGTCCTCCACTGTTCCATACTAGACAAGTCATTCCACTCATCCTCCATTGTTTCATATTAGACAAGAGTCATCCCATCCATCCTTCACTGTCCCATACAGACAAGAATGATCCCATTCATCCTCCACTGTCCCATACAGACAAGAGTGATCCCATTCATCCTCCACTATTCCATACTAGACAAGAGTCATCCCATCCATCCTCCACTGTCCCATACAGAGTCATCCCATCCATCCTCCACTGTCCCATACAGAGTCATCCCATCTATCCTCCACTGTCCCACACAGATAGAGTCATTCCCATCCATGCTCCACTGTCCCATACAGACAAGAATGATCCCATCCATCCTCCACTGTCCCATACAGACAAGAATGATCCCATCCATCCTCCACTGTCCCATACAGACAAGAATGATCCCATCCATCCTCCACTGTCCCATACAGACAAGAGTGATCCCATTCATCCTCCACTATTCCATACTAGACAAGAGTCATCCCATCCATCCTCCACTGTCCCATACAGAGTCATCCCATCCATCCTCCACTGTCCCATACAGACTCATCCCATCTATCCTCCACTGTCCCATACAGATAGAGTCATTCCCATCCATGCTCCACTGTCCCATACAGACAAGAGTGATCCCATTCATCCTCCATTATTCCATACTAGACAAGAGTCATCCCATCCACCCTCCACTGTCCCATACAGACAAATCATCCCATCCATCCTCCCTTGCCTCCATATTAGGCAGGAATCACCGACTTCCATAACAAACATGAATCATATCCCTTCTCCTTCGTCTTCATGAAAGACAAGTTCTCCTATCCAGCCTCCTTCCAACAAACCACTATTCATGCTCTTGTCTCATGACCAGATGGGAACCATCCCATGCACTCCCCTGCTTCCATATCAAACACGAATTAGCCAGCCGCCCTCCAGTTTCCATGCTTGGCCAGGAGTCATCACGTTGTTGTCTCAAGGACCCCTAGGCGCCATTCTCCCCCCCTCCGAACCCCTCCCCAGCCCTGGACTGCCGCTGAGAGGCAACGCGGGTTACTCCGGGGACTCACGGTGCAGGCTGAGGGAGATGTTGATGGAGTACTCCTCCACGAAGCCCTTGAGACCGGGCATCCGGGCGCACTTCAGCAGGGTCTGGGCGGCGTTGTCCCCCACGTGCACCCAGCACACGGTCTCATTGGCGTAACTGAAGTCCATGGCCGTGGTCTGGCGGGTGCCTGTGGGGGTGATGGTGGGCACCGGCACCCCGCTTAGGTACGTGGCCAAGATGTTCTGGGAGTTGGCGATCAGCAGCACAGCGGGGCGGTCGACCGGCTCTGGAAGGGGCGGGGGGAGAATGAGAGTCTAGGAAGGCCCACGCCTGCTCTGAGCTATGGAGGGTCAGGAAATACAAAACCAGCTCGGGGTGGAGGAAAAACCACCCACACTCTGGTAAAAGGGAAAGAAGCCCCTCCTGTCAGAGGTATGGAGGAGGGAGGAGGAATTCGTCCTCCCCTTCACATCTGTATACACTTAGATGCTCTTTAAGAAAAATTCCCCTTTTCCATCTCTCTATCCCCCACCACTACACCCCCAACTCTGAGCAAGAGAAGTAAGGCCAGGGGAAAAGATCCCCATGCCCCCACCCCAACATAGAGAGTAGCTATGAGAAGAGAAGGAAGGGAAAGAAGAAGGCCCCTTCACTATCGCCACAGCATCTCCTGGGACACAGGACCAAGAACGAAGCCGGACTGCGATGGGGCTGGGATCCAGAGCGATCTTCCTGCCCCAACATACCATTCTTGGCCTTGCAGGAGCGGTTGTCAGGTTGTAGCAGGTAACCCTCCACACAGCTACAGGTAAAGGCTCCGTCGGTGTTGGTGCACACCTGGCTGCATGTGCCGTACACTGAACACTCATCAAAGTCTTGGGGAGAAAAAACACAGTTAGACTCACCCGTCACTGACCTCCATCTGCCCTCCCCACACTCTAATCCAGAAACCAAGAGACGTCCATGAACGGCATCCCTTTTCATCCTCTTCTCCATCAAGCTTCCTTAAACCCAATTCAAGCCCAGCTTTTTAGGACTCTTCCAACAATTCAGTCCATTAACTATTCAGTAAGCGCTTACTTGGATACGCAGAACACTGCAGGAGGCAAAGGGGAGACAGGAAGCTTATATAAGGTGGGGTCTCTGACCTCGCGGAGCTGGCAGCTGAGGAGGGGCTATGTAGCACATGACACAGAAGCCCATGTCCTTCTCTGTTGAGCACTTTCTCCTCAGGTATACCTTGTCTTTCTCTCAGTTTTCAGTGACACTGCCCTTTCTGGGTTCTTCTACCTGTCTGAATGTTCCTTCTCTGGCTTATCATCCCCATCATGTCTCCTAATGGTAACTGAAACTCCAAGTTCTGACCTGCCCCTCTTCCCTTCTCTCTCTGTCCTCTCTCTCAGTGACCTCATCAGCACCCCAAAAACTCACCCCTTATTTCTATGCAGCTTTATATATCTAGCCTGAGTTTTGAACCTCAGTCCTTCATCATCAGTTGCCTAGAGAACATTCTGGCTATGCCATAAGGCATCTCAAACACATCATTTCCAAAACAGAAATAATCATCTTTCCCCTAATTACTACCCATCTAGAACCTTTATCCCTGTCAATATTATTTTCCCAATTTTCCAGGTTCACAATTTTGAATGATCCTCATTCTCCTTCACCTCATCTTGTCAATTATACCTTTCCATCATCCCACATGGTCTTCTCTTCATAATTATTTTTCTGTCTACTCACTTGGTCACCACCTAAAGTCTAGACTTTTGTCTGGACTCTTACAATGACCAGCAAACTCCAGCTCAAGTTATCTCTCCTTTTCAAAGTGATATTCTCCCAATCCAGATCTTACCATTTACCTCCTCTGATCCATAAATTGGTTGCCTATTATTTCCAGATTAAAATTTATCTGGCATTTAAAACCTTTTACAAACTGACTACAACCTTCCTTTTACTCTCTCTCTCTCTATATATGTATATATTTACATATATTTGAATATATATGTGTGTGTGTGTGTATCACCTTGCACAAAAATGTCTAGTCAAAATGATATTTTTGTTCCTCAAATAGAAGAATATATCTCCCATCACTATGCCTTTGCAAAGGCAGACACTTATGCCCAAAAAGCACTCCCTCATTTCTGCCTTTTAAAATGCCTGATTTCCTTCAAAATTCAGCTTAGAAGTCACCACAGCTCTATGAAGACTTTTCTGAAGTTCCTAACTGCTGGTGCCTTGCCAAACAATTTATCTTGTACTTATTTTACATACACAAATGTAATCCTATTTTACATAACCTCTCTCATCCAGACTTTGGATATTGGTACTGAATCTTTTCCAGGGAACAGAATCTTAGGGATAAAGTTCAACTGTCATGGCTTGAAGAGACTGTGTGGAGGGAGTATAAAGATAAATAGTCTTCTTTTCAAAGACCCTGAGTTAACTGGAATGGGGAATCTGAGGAGACATTTTGAGAGAATTAAATTTAAATCATTTGGTGGAGAAGACACCCTAAGAAAAGCCTTTAATTACTATTCTGAGGTATGTTGAGTTGTAGTCAATAGTAACAGGTAACTCTAGATATCCTCTTTCTCACAGCTAACTACATTGTTGAAATATTTAAGTACAAAGTAATGAACTTTATCATTCATTACATTATTAATAAATTGTATGGCTAATAACACTGCTGTTTACTAATTTAAGCCTAATTACAGTAGGGGGATAGAGAGAGAGAGAGAAGAGACAGAAATAAATGGTTTCTCCAATTTATTTGTAAACTGGGGTGGGGATGATTTAACACATGAGAGAGAGTTTGTATTTTTATTCCTTCATTTATATACTTGTGTGTGTGTGTGTGTGTGTGTGTAAACATATACATATATACATATAAATACATATCACCACGTACTCCTTCATTGCCTTAGAAGCTGGGCAGAGAAGGAACAAGGAATGAATCGGTACCAGTTAGAGGGGAATAAGGGTTGTTGTGGTTGTCAACTAGATAGCACATTTATCCATTTCCCACACAGCTTATATACATGATAAACCCTGCTATCCTTATATGTGCATATGCTGTCTCCTTCTATTGAATATCAGTTCCTTCAGGACAGGGCCTATTTGATTTTTGGTTTTGTTTCCTCGGGCTCTATGAGAGTACCAGGCTCTGAATAAATGCTTGCTCTTGCCTGATTGATTTAAGTATGATATAAAATAAAACATGCAGGATACATACATAAAATCTGACCATAACATTCTCTGTTGCCTGAAATATAATTCTTTGCCTGGCATTTGAGGTCCTCCACAATTTGGTTTCAAACTATCTTTCCAGTATTATTTTCCATTATACCCCTTCAAATACTTTTTTCTGTTCCAGTCACACTGACTCCTAGCTTCTTTCTGATCTTGGCCTTCATAACTCTGTGGAGGTCGTCTCCCAAGCTTGGTATGTCTTCTTTTCTCCTTCCCACCCACTGAACCTTTCCTTTCTTCAGAGCAGTTCAGTTAGCATCTTCTCTAAGATTTCCCAGATCTTGATTTCCTTGCACTGACTGCCTTCACTTCCTGGATGACTAGGATGTCTTACTGGGCTCAATATATTCACGTGCATTTTGTCTAGATTTTTCTTAGCCCTTATCAAAACCTGGGGAGCAGTCTGGGTTTTCTGGTCCCCAGTTTCCTTAGTTATAAAAATGGAGACCCTGGACTAGATGAGGGGTTGGAGGCCCACATCCAGCCGACTGCCTGTCCTCGTACAGCTGAAAAGCTAACAGTATTTATGAAACTTTATTTTAAATGTTTTTTTAAAAACCCAACTCGATCGATTCTTAGTTTATAAGTCCCTCAGTTTCCCAATCCCGGCTTAGATGAGTTCTAAGGTCTCTTTTCCATGTTCCAATGTAGGTGATCTAGCCTTGTACCACACTTGTTTATGCTACACCCACCCCAATGGGCTGTAAGGTCTTCCAATGGTAGCCATGTCCCTTTTTTAGCTTCATGTCCCCACAGGCTAAAATTTAACTAACCTTTGTTGAAATGGTTCCAATAGCTGGTAGAAAGTTTTGGGAGAGGTCTCCGGTGGAGGAGGGAAGTCATGACTGATTGGGAGGATTAAATAAGCCATTACATAAAACTGAAAAAGCCTTGCGTTGCTTCAAGGGATGGGTAGGAATTCAGTAAGCCTCAAGGCCCAGGAAAGGCACAGAATACAATACAGAAACAGGTGAGCCGGACATAGCCAGAAGACAGCGGGTTCTCTTATTTGGCCAGAGCAGAGCATGGGGAGGTAGGGAGCACGCCATAAGGCTGGAAAGGAAGGGTGGCGGAGAATTGCACAGGGCTTTAACATCCAGCTGAGCTCAGACTTTCCTGGTTGTTCCCTGGATAGGGAGCCATTCAGAAGTCTGAAATGACCCAAACTGACCCTGCATAAGAAAAATGAGTCTGGCAGCTGGGTAAAGAAAGGTCTAGAAGGGGGCCGAGTGGGGGTCAGGGTGAGGGTCTGCATTAAGCAGGGGAAAGAGAAAACAATGGCTATGAGAGAAATTCCAGAGGCAGGAGCAGCAGAGCAGGGCAGCTTACTGGGTGTGAGATCGATTAGTCAAGAGGAACAAAGTCAAAGGCCAACTCCAAGTTTTCCAACCAGGAGAAAGTGGACTGTCGCAAGTGACTTTGCAGGCTATTTGTCACCCTCTGGGGAACAGAGATGTTTCTGAAGTACAAACTGCCTCCACTGTACCCCTCAGCTACTCAGTTATAACAGACTGCCAAGGTCATTGAGAGGTTAACCATTTTGCTAGGGCTCATACAGACCCATCAGAGGCAGGACTAGAACTCAGACCCTCCTGACTCCCAAGCCAGCCCCCTCCCCACTAGATCACTCGGTCTCTCAATTCTGTCCTGGAAAAGAGTTATTTGTGTCTCTGCCTTCTGTCTCTTCTAGTAGAATGAGGGTCTTGAGGGCAGACTGGCTCTGTATCAGTTGTTGTCAACCGGCTAGGATCCCACCAGTATTTTACCCTAGAATGCTCATTTCTTAATTTTGTCGTGCTTTTAAAATTTTGATTTGATTGATGCTCTATGAAATGGACAAAAAGCATTTTCATTTTGGTTTTGGGATTGCCAGCGTCTCGCACATGGAAGTGCCTAATAAATATGTGTTGATTATGGATCTATTGGTCCTTGCTACCGGCAGTGTTTAGCATATAGTAAGTGCTTAATACATGTTTATTTATTTGATTTCCCTCCACCTAACCTTCCTCTTCCTCCCTCTTTAAGTCCTTCCCCCCATCTTTTTCTCTCTCTCCTTTGTCTCTCCACCTTTGTCTGTCTGTCTGTCTCTGCCCTCTTGCGCGCGCGCGCGCACACACACACACACACACACACACACACACACACACACACACACACAAACCTTTGCAGCTTTTATTGTCACTCTGGAGCTGGAAGCTGCTGTTGCAATAACAGGAGGGCCCACTGAGGGTGGGGACACAGTGATGCTGGCAGCCTGCTCTGGAGCAGTTGGCCCGGAGCTCTGAGGAAGGGAAAAAGATGGATACACGGAGTCTCATTAACAGAGTCCTTTCCCACTAGGAAGTTTTCTGTTTCTTCCTCAGAGAAAGCAAAGGGACCAAATGGTGCTCCTCGCCCCGGACCGGCTGCGACTGAGGGCTCAGGGGCCCCGATAGAAGGGAGTGGGCCTTCCCTCAGGACTCCACCTCAAGCCTCTCCCCCAGCCTTCTGACAACCCAGCAATCTGCTAGGGTGGTGGGCAGAGGAGGCTGAGGAAGCAGAACTTAGATTTCTCTGTGGACCTTTCCCCATTTCCCTCTTTTGCCGATGACCCACTTCCACCCAGAAGACAGAGTTAAATGAACTGAGAGGGGGAAGAAAATGAGTGTAGGGAAACACCTGTTCCCCCAGGCCTGAAACCCAATTAGCGGTCCTCCAGTAGGGCTGGGTGGCCCGGCAGACCAACCACAAAGACCCCTTTGTCTCTCTACCCACCAACCCAGCATCAGAGATTGAGAACTGCCTGATCTGCTAAAAGGTTTAAAAGCTGTAAGCCTGGCAGAGGGAGCTGGGGGTTTGGGTAGGGAGACAACAAGGCTGCATCTACCCCCCCACACACACCCATGAAATGAGTTAAAATGCTCTATTCTTTGCACCTCAGTGCTGAATATTCCCTTTTTTTGGGGGGGGGGAGCAAATGCCAGTGACTCCTGGGTTTTTGGGTACAGAGTCACAAGTCACAGGAAACTGTTAAGTCCAGAGTTTAAACTCCAGATATAGGGGATGTTGGGTTTTTCAAAGTAGGGGAAGAAAGAAACATTATAACTTCAAAGAAAGTGACCTTTAACCTGCCCACTTTTGACCTCTGCCCCAGTGCCCCTGAAAACATCAATACAGAAGAAAAAGGGGTGGGGGGTGAATGAGAGTTCAATTCCTGGACCCTCTGTGTTCCCCCATTCCTATTCCACAGGCCCCAGAGACAAGAGCCAAAACAAACAAGGAGGAAGAAAAAAATCTTTTACAAATTCCTCTCCTCCCCACCCCCCATCTCTAAACACTGAACAGAATCCAGATGTGACTCCTCTCGAAGGCAGATGTTTTCCAACTACTTGGCACACATATACACGAAGAACCTTCCTCTTATCCTCCAATAGTAGTGAACTGAAATGGCTACTCAATCCCCTCTGCCCCCTTTCCCCCAGTCTCATCTGGCTTCCTCTCTGACTCCCCTCCTTCCCCAAGGGCTCTGGAGGCTGGCTCTCTTTCAGCCCACCGCCCCAGTCTTCCTCAGGATGGCGGCCTCGGCTGCTCCCAACGCCAGCCTTCTTCAAGGCAGCCGGCCCTTCAATCACCCCCGTCCCCTCCCCGCAGAATACACGTGACCCCTTGTCTTGGCCCTAGGTTCCTTCTTCAGCTCTCCTTCCCCTTTGACCCCTTCTAGGGTCAGGCCCAGGCCTCTGGGGATGAGCACTAATTCTGAAAGGAGGAGGGAGGATTAAGGAGTGAGGAAGAAAAGAAAAAATTTACCTGAGACCCAGCCCTGAACTCTTCCTCCCAAGGTACAAGGTCTTCCCCTCTGACTCACCATAAACACCCGCAGAAGACCTTGACCTCCACAGGCACACATTCTCCTTTCCCAGACTAAATGAGAATTCAGCCTTTCTGCCCAAGGTAGCGGGCGGCCATTTCCTCCCGCTGTTTCTCCCCCCGTTCCTCCCCACCACCCTCCTCCCTTCCCCACCCCAGGAGGAGCCACATCCCGGTGGAAGACGTGTAAGGGCCTCCGGCCGTAGGAAATCCAGCTAGAGGAGGCCCCTCCATACTGGCTGCAAGAACTTGGGCTAGCGCTCAGGGCCGAGCCTAGGGCCTCCCCCAGTGCAGAGGCCGAGGAGGCAGGAGCGTAAGGCGGGGAGCGGGGAGCCCCTGCCCTACCTCGGCAGTGAGCCCCCTCGTCGGTGCCGTCGAAGCAGTCCTGTATCCCGTTGCAGAGGCGGGACATGGGCACACAGAGCTCCGTGCCGGGGCAGTTGTGCTCGTTGGGCTGGCATCTCTGGACCTTGCTCTGGGGGCCTGGGGAAGGAGGAAGAGGGAGGAGGGGGAGGGTGAGAGGAATGGGGGCAGGCCGGTCGCTGAGGGCCAGCTGACCGCTCCCCCGGGCTGGGCAGTCCCCTTCCCCGTCCCACAGAGGCTGAGCGGAGGCCTTTGAAGTTCAAGACCAAGCCCTCTGTCCGGCAAGAGCTCCCGGCCTTCTTCCCTTTCAGGGTCTTGCCCCGAGTTACCCCAGGAACAGAGCCTCCTCACAAGTGCTGATTAGCCCAAAGTCAAGAAGAAACCGGGCCTGAGGCAAGCACAATGGCAAGCCCCACTGCCTCGCACCCTGCCAGGCTCCGGGCCCCGCGCTCCTGGCAACCCGGGCAGTCTTATTGTTCTGAGCCGGGGCTGGGGGAGCAGGAGGAGGAGGACAAGGGCTAGGGGAGGACGGGACAAGCAGGGGGGCCGGGGTCCAGTGGCCGGGGAGGGGGAAGGCCCATTATAGTGCATGTGAGGCAGAAAATCCCGTCACGAGACTCCTCCATACACAGCTCAGGGTTCTAGAGAAGGGCCGGGGGAAAGATGGGGCCTGGGCTGGGAGAAGGCTCGGGGGGCAGCTACCGTGAGCTGACCTTCCGTCCACACGACCTTTCCTCTCCCTTAGCTGCAGACCCAGGGACGAGAGGGGCTCACGCCCAAAAGCGCTATCTCCGCAAGCCCGGAGCGCCTGGACGAGGCTGGGAGGGGGCCAGGTCTTGCATCATGTTCTTTGGCCGGTCCCCCCTCATTTCCAGGCAGCCCCTGCTCGGGCAAAACATGGGTGATGGGAAGGGTGTCTGTGTATGTTGGCAGCCCCCGAGTTAAACCAAATAGAGGCCGTGAAGGAACAGCCTTTGTCCTGAGCGGGGCCCGGGGCACCTGGGTTTAGGGAGCCAAAGAATGCTCCGTGACGTGGGAGAGAGGGGCAGTGGGAGGGGTGCCTTTGGGACCATACGTCCTATCCCCGCTCTGAGAGGGTGGTCTTTGTAGCTGTGACTTAGAGATCGCCATCCTGCCTGCTGTCCCCGATTCATGGGTGGGGGGTGTGTGTGGCAGAGAGAGAGAGAGAGAGAGAGAGAGAGAGAGACAGAGACAGAGAGACACAGAGAGAGACAGAGAGAGAGAGACAGAGAGACAGAGAGAGAGACAGAAACAGAGACACACAGAGACAGAGAGAGACAGAGAGACAGAGACAGAGAGACACAGAGAGACAGAGACACAGAGAGACATAGAGAGACAGAGAGACACAGAAAGAGACAGAGACAGAGAGACACACAGAAAGACAGAGACAGAGAGACACAGAGACAGAGAGACAGAGACAGAGAGACACACAGAGACACAGAGACAGAGAGAGAGACAGAGAGAGACTCACAGAGAGACAGAGACAGAGAGATACACAGAGAGACAGAAACACAGAGACACAGACAGAGAGACACACAGAGACACAGAGACACAGAGACAGACACAGAGAGACAGAGACAGAGACAGAGAGAGACAGACAGACTGTGTGTGTCTGTGTGTGTGTGTGTGTGTGAGAGAGAGAGATCAAAGAAAACTGGCAGCCCCTTAAAATTAAAATTGCTCTGGGTAATTATTAGGGGGTTGCAGGCATGTCCAGGAACAGTCCAAGGATCCCAAGTGTGTGGGGAAGGTTCTGATTTGAGCTTCGGTGCGGAGGGGCTCATTACCACCCCAGGGCAGGCGGGGAGGAAGGGCCCTCCAGGGCCAGCGTTTGCCCAGACTCCCGGCCGACCGTGGGGTTCCTGCCCCCTCGTCCCCACTCCGAGCCGGCGGGGAGGGAACCTTCTTTCCCGTGTAAGCAGCTCGGGTCGATTATACCACTTATTAGGGCAGGGGAGGGGGAGGAGGCCGGCGGTAAGAGAGGGACTGCTACAGCTCGAAGGGCCAGAGGAGACGCAGCCATGAGCGGGGAAGGCCCGGCCACACGTGCGGCCTCCAGAGCTTGATAAGAGGAAATAAAACAAGGCCCGGGAGGAATGCGCCTGGGGAGCGGGGGAAGAGCCTGGGGGGAAGCTGGGCACGATGTCCCCATCTGAGAAATACGAGGCGTACGAGGCCGTGATGGTTTGTGATGTCATCTTGTAATGGTTTTCAATGTCATCACCCTAACAGCGAGTGTTTAAATCGCTCCTTAAGGCTGGCAAAGGGCTTTACAAATATGGTGGCAGTGGCTCCTCCCCTCGCTGTGGGAGTGGGGATTATCCTTCCCCCCTCGGAGAGGGAAACCGAGGCCGGCAGAAATTAAGGGACTTGCCCAGAGCCATGCAGCTGGATTCGAATTCGGGCCACCCTGACTCCAGGCGCACCCTGCTGTACCCCGTCACTACCACTTGGCAAAATATACTCTTGTCTCGTTCAGGGTGTGTACGTAAAACCTTTGCAAGAGACAAACCAGGGAAGGACAGGACCAAGGGGGTGTACAAGCGGTAACCAGAGGTACATACAGATCTCAGGGGCTTCATCGGAGCCATCTGGACAGTCCTTCTCTCCGTCGCACCGCCAGCCTTTGGAGATGCACGTGATCTGGTCTCTACAAGCAAACTGCTTTGGGCTGCAGGTCTTGGGCACTGCCGGGAATGGGGGTGGAAAGAAAGAACGGGGGCATCAGAGAGGATCTGGGCCAGGCCCACGTCCCTGGAATCTTCCTCTGGGGTTTAGAGCCCCCTCCTCCCTCCCCCCACACTGTTCCCCTGTCCAGCCTGGGCTCTTAGCCATGGCCTACATGCGGGGAGGGAGAGCCGTGGCCAGAGCGAGCCTGTGGGTCACTTCCAGAACGCTGTGTACCTGGTGAGCAGGGGAAGGGGCCCCCCTCACAAACCCCTCCAGGGCTGCCTCTCCTTCTGTGCCCCCACAACGGGCTCACGGTCACTCAGGCCGGACACCGGCTTCTCCTGCGCCAGGGCTCTCCCTGACTGAAGCTGGAAGCCTCCCCCCTTACCTCGCCTCACTGCTTTAACCAAACCCGGAGAATCAGTTCTTCCTACCCCCCCCCCCAAGCTGGAACTCCAGCCCCCCCCCCCGAGCCTCTGGCCCCCACACAGTACTGGGCCAGAGCTGCCCACGGCCCCCAGGCGAGGTTGGGATGCGTCCTTTCTCTCTGAAGCTACTTGGTGCAATGACCAAATCAGACTCGGGGAAAGGAGCTCTGTGACACTTCCTAAGGATGGAGCTGAGGCGTCCCAGGGGGGCCTTTAAGTGGAAGACCCGGTGATACAGAGAGTAACTCAAGGCAGCGGGCTCCCCCACCTCGGGGACACCCCCAGCCCGGGGATACCCCCAGTGATAATGTCTGAGGAGCCAGGGCAAGGCTGGGGGGTGATGTCCAAGGCCCTTTAGCCTAGCCAGCTTTAAGGTTACCTTTGTAAATAATGACAAACTATAGAAAAAGAATTAGACCTCATCTGGGCATCCCGCTCATTTTGTTTGTTTCCCCCTCTGGCCCATTTAAGCAGGGTTTGTGATGCTCTCTTGTCCAGAGGAGAGGCTCTCTCGGTCTCCCTTTCTCACCTCACCAGAGGTCTCCTCTCTGTCCCCTGTAGCAGTTTAAACCCTTTCCCTTCTTGCCTTTCCTTTTATGGGGAGAGGAAATGGTGGGTCCCTCTCCTCCCTATAAAACGCCTCTTCGGGGTCCCCGAGGCAGGGACCCTCTCCTCCAACCTCCCAGGCTTCTCTCTTGGGGCCACGTTCCTCCCAGACGCTTTTCCCCTCCCCACCCCCATCCCAACGTCTCTCCAATCCTTCCCCACCCCCCACCAGGGGGCCCAGGCCTCCAGCCAGGACCTTAGCAAAACCCAGGAAATGCATCAAGGATGGTCTTGCCAGGCCCCAGGAGCTCCCCCACCCCCCACCCCTCCTCGCCCTCAGCCCCAAAGAAAGGGCCCTTGAGGAGGTAGATAATGCCGAGTTCATTGCCCCACTGGACCAGCTGTGAGGTCTTCCCGGGAAATGGAGCTCGTTAGCATTCGGAAGAACAGTCCTCGGCCCTCAGCGACTAGAAGGGGGGCGGATTTGGGAGTGGTGCAGGATGGGATTCGGAGGCAGATGGGATACTCGAGAAGAGAGAACTAGCACTCTATGGCTCTCGCCACACTCCACTTTTACTTCTCTCTCCAAGCTCCTCAATTTCCCTTTCTTCCCCTGAACTTGAAGCCAGAGTCCGGGCAGGGTCACCTGGCGCTTCTCCGAGCCCCTGCCCGTCCATGTCCCGTTCAGCGCCCCCCATCTCCCCCTCCCCCAGCCTCCGCCCCCTCCCCCAGCCCCCCCTTCATTTTTGGCTTGAGTTCGACAGAGGAAACAGCAGCTGGCAAACTCCGAAAGCTGAAATGAGTGAGATTCACAAACCAGATGTGCTGGGGGGTGGGGGGGGGAGGGATTGCAGAAGAAAGGGAAAGCAAAGGAGGGGAGAGCTCAGGGTTTCTTTTTCCTTCCCATGTGCTGAACGGCTCCCCCTCCCCCAACCCTGACTATGAAGGAAAGGAGGTGAGAGACCTATGGCCTCTTCTGGACCCAGGGGCTTGGGAGGGAGGTCTGGAGGATGGGCCCAAAGCCCTTCAGGAACGGCTGCCAGATAACCCACAGGGCTAAGATAAGGGTCTTTATCTCACCCTATCAGCCACACTCATCGGAAGGGACTCAAAGTAGGCTTCCTTTGCAAGCACCCCTCCCCCTCCCCGCATCCCCTGAATCCAAACCCCAGGACCCCATCCCTCCACCCCGAGACGCTGCCCTCAAACTTGGGCCTCCAGACGCCTCCAGAGCATCGGGGCCGTTATCTTCCCCGGCCAGTCCATTCAGCGCCTGAGCTGGTGGTGTTCCTCAGCCAGCTGCATAGACAGGCTAGGATCCAGTCGGCCAGTGACAAGAAGCGATTTTTGGTCTCCTTCCATTTGGATGAGAGGGAGCTAGAGTTTGGGGGGGGGAGCTGGCTGGGGCACAAACTTCTGGGAGAAAGGAGAGAGGGGGAAAGGGAGGAAGGGAGGGAGAACACAGCCAGCAGCACAGAAGGGGCGTCTGTTCTCAGCTTCGCTTCGAGACGAATGTGACTGCCATGTTAAAGCTAGCTGACACCCCTGCCTTCCCACCCCCACCCTGGGCTCTGGCCCAGGCCGGGCCCCTGGGGCCACGAACGCTGACCCACGGGAAGCCTCAGGGGCTGGCCGTCTGGCCAGACACAACATGGACTCCCCTGCCCCGCTCAGACTCTGGCTGAAGCCCTCTGTCCCTTTCTGGGATCTTAAGGAGAAAGCAACCGGAGGAGGTGGGAGGTGTGTGGGGAGAGATCAAGATCTGGAGAAGGAAAGAGAAGGCAAAGGCCTTCCTCAGGAGAGAAGCTGGGGAAGGCGGAGTCTCAGAATAAGGGGTGCGGGTCATTCCCCACCCCAAGAGCAGCTTATGAGGGGAGGGGGCGAGCAGGGGATTTCCCAAAAGGCTGGGGAGACCCGGGGACAGAGTGAGGAGGGGAGATCTCCCCCTTTTGCAGCCCAGAGGCAAAAGGAAAGATTCATTTTACTCTCCTAGGGCCATCTAAAGGAAAGGAACCACACAGAAAACATTTAAGGGGAGAGAGGAAGATGGGGGGAAGGCTGGAATGGAACACTGAAGAACACAGTATACACAGGAATATAAACTTCCAGATAAACTGGGAATGGGGATAGCAGAAGGGCCTCCCAGGCCCAAACCCAGAGCTTTTTCCTTGATTTAATGTACTTTGGGTGTTACCCCGCAGCTCTGGAGGCTCCCAGAGGCTCAGACACATTTTTGTCATTCCTGAGTCTGGGCCTCTGCTCTGTGGCCAGGATGGACGGATGGGGTGGCTCAAACCGCTGGGGGAGGAGAAGTGGGCCCCCTCCACCCTGGGTCAATATTGACTCAGCAGGACATGAGCATGACCCTTAACCCCCCCACCAGATTTTTTCTTTGCCCCCACAAATGAAACCCAGACCACTCAGCTATCCTTAGAGGTCATCCCGTCTATCCCTCTGTCGTCACAATGCCAAGCCTATCTGCCTACACTCTGCGAGGAAGTCAATTCCCCAGGCTCACTGGACTCCCCAAATCTTTAGTTATTGAGAAATACCCCTTGAAGTTTAGGTTTCCTCCCTCCTAA